>NW_027643072.1:0-162500 GCF_032717465.1 Coenobita brevimanus | reverse complement strand
CGTCACTTAAAAAGGTTCCTTAGCACTTCTTCCTTAGCGATTTAGTTTTGGCCATGGCTAGTTAATATTCTTTTGTACGCTGTTTATGCTGGGTATGGCGATATTAGATGGATTTATGTAACACTGAGGGGGGGCAGCCAGATGTAATAAGCAAAATGAATCACTTAAGAAAAGGTGCTAGGGAGCTTCTTAACGCAACATGAATACGGGCCCATGTCTCAATTTGGGTACACATTCTTCAGGTAATATTCCCTTTTCTTTTTTTTCTCTTTTTTCTCTGCTCAAGCCACAGGGTCGCCAGTCAAACTAACCCCTGAGATACCAGAGTTCCCCATTAACCCATTCACTACTCTCAAAGTCTTTTTTATTATCTTACCATTATCTTCTGGTGATTTTATTTGGCTTAGAATATACCTCTGGTGCTGGAGGTGTTAATGAAGGCTATATCTAATCCCCCCAGCTCGACAAATCTCTCCAAAGCTGAGCAAAATATTCCGAAGATAGAAAGGTATAAAGGTGTCGTACAGGTGCGAAATTGAATAACATCGGGTGGCATCAGCAAGAATAAATAGAAGAGGCGTCATCGTTCTGGGAGGCTGTTTGTAAATTTCCAGTCTTATGGGATGTCTCAGATGGATGAAATTGTTGGACATAGGCAGATGAAAATATACCAGGTGACCGTGGTGAGAGAGAGAGAGAGAGAGAGAGAGAGAGAGAGAGAGAGAGAGAGAGAGAGAGAAATTCATTATGAGATCACGAAGGGGTAATTTATTCAACAGACAGATTGGATAGAGGTGAGGGTTGAGACGGGGAAAGGGAAGAGGGTAAAGGGTAGGTGGAAGAGGGAAAAGGGGAGGAAAGATGGGGCTAGAGAAGAAAATTGGGAATGAATACAAGAAATGGGTGGAAATGGAAAAGAAAGAGGGTAAACGATAAGAAAATATGAGGATAAATGAAAGAGAGGAAAGGGGCAGAAGAGAGAAGGGGACAGGGTAGGAGAAATGGGGGAAAAGTTACGAGAAAGTGCAGAAGAGCAGAATAGAGAGTGGAAAGGGTACGAGATATGGAGAAGAAATAGTGGAATAAGCAGGAGAAATGGAGGAGAGAAGAAATAAAAGCATAGGTAGGAGAAATGGAGGAATGCGAAGAAGAGACAGGGGAAAGGGGGTAAGAGAAAAAGGAGAAAAGGTAAAATGATAAAAGGAAAAGGTAGAAAAATATTGAACCATATCCTGAATATTGCACCTATTAAAAAAAATTCCAAAACCATTTTTATGATCCAAAACAAAAGAAGTTAAGAAAAAAATCCACTGTTTAAAAATTTATCTAAAAAATTCATCATTAATCAGAATCTCCAAATAAGCCAGTTAACGATCTACCTCTCCAAAAATTAGGGGGGAAAATGGAAGTTGCGTGATGTCCCGAGGTGGCCGTGAGGGAGGGGGTGATTGGTGCTGAAGAAGGGAGGGAGGGAGTGCAGGAAGTGGGTGAAAAATGGGGGGATAGATATAGGAAGAAACAGGATAAAAACACGTATGGGAAGGTAGGCACAGAAACTTAAAAATAGGTGTTAAGGGAAGAGGGACTGGGAATATGAAGGGAGGGAAGCAGAAAAATAGGATAGAGTAGGAAAGAGAGGGGTGTGAAGTAAGGAAAGCGAGGAGGAAGGGCTAAGAAGGGAGGAGGAAGAGGGATAGGGGTTCAAAATATATATACGTGTGTGTGTGTGTGTGTGTGTGTGTGTGTGTGTGTGTGTGAGAGAGAGAGAGAGAGAGAGAGAGAGAGAGAGAGAGAGAGAGAGAGAGAGAGAGAGAGAGAGAGAGAATGCAACTGAAGTGTGCTGTAACTCCCAGGCACTCATTAATTTCAGCCTCAAGTTGAAAGTACTGAGTATAATGATGATGATGAGGTCGTTAATGAGTAGGGTATAACGATGACCCAGATGAGTGTTGAGTTAATGAGTGCTAGCGAGGCTGGCAATGACAACAAGAGGCGCAGTAAATAAGAGGGAGATGGAGACTCAACCCAATGTACTGTTCACTTTAACTTGGCCCTCATTCTCCTATCTCCATCCTAAATGCTGGACGACAACAAGAAATTAAGATTAAAACATGGTGCCGGTGAAAAAAAAAATGCTATGATAATAATGCAGAGGCACAGTAGTTCTTTTTATTACGTTTCAGAAAATTAGCTGCAAAATAACGAAAAATTTCCGCCAATTTAAAGTGAATGAACTATAACACGATTTCTATGATCACGGGCGAAGTAATGCTTGTTCGAGTTTCATTTTAATGCCACAGTAACTACGATGATGGAAACAATTGTGATGAGGACAGATTCATCAGTAAACACACAGAGAAAGACGTGTAAATACTGAGATAAACAGAAGTTCAGTGGACAGACACATTAGATTGACAGACCAAATCAAAATATGGGGAAAAAATCTGAGCCTGGATACGTAAATCACGCTCTGCCGTTACCATAGCCCAGAGAGACTAAGAGACAAACAGACAGACTGGTTAACTGACAGATGAACTGATGAAAAATTATACACACAAGATAAACATACCGGAGGAGAGTGGTAGACAGACAAAAGTATGGAGGAGATAGAGACAGCTTGTTCCAAACAGGCAGGATTGACGGGGAAATAGACAGACAGACAGAGACCACCATAATTACCATTATATAAAAGCAAAATATAAGGACACGAGTCTAAATATCCTACAGTGGTCAAAATCCATGTCGACACGAGAACACAAAACGGCAGCTACACAGATAAACGGACAGACATACTGGCAGAAAATATACATACACAAAGACAGACATACAGGGAAACAGACAGACTACGCAGATAAAGAGATAGACAACGATAAACCAAAATTAATCCCCTAAAATTCAAACCGTCCCACATGGAACCGAAACACGTACAGCCGTCACCATAACTCACGAAGAAAGACAAATACGTGGACAGATAGACGGGAAAAAAAATAAACGAACGGATGGCTGGACAAATTAACGGAGAACTGGGTGCCGGAGAAACATATGGGTAGACAAATACACATAAAGATAGATGGAAAAACTGGTAGGTAAGTGAACAGGTACGCAGACAGACAGGTACATTAGATACGGAGAGATGGATAAACGATAAATATAGATAGATAACCTACAATTAATCACCTGAAATAAAAACTCACCACAGAGACCTAAATCACGTACAGCCGTCACCATAACTCACTGGTCTCTCCCTCTCCCCTACTTTTAATCACTCACTTTTATTTTTTTACTCACATCCTTCCTGCAGCTTTTTCCTCTCCCTCTTCTCTTTGGCTTCTTTGTCGTGTTTCTCTCTCTCTCTCTCTCTCTCTCTCTCTCTCTCTCTCTCTCATTTAACACCATGCCTTATACACCCACCATCAGGCACTATACTCTGCTATCTGCATGGTCGCGGGAATGCATGAACTGAGGGACGCGTTATCGTTTCAGCAGCTGCGGTGGTACAGTCACTAACAACCGAGAGTGGTAGTCTTCCTAAGCCGGGTTCGATCCCAGAGCTGTGTGGCCATTCTACAACCACCAACTTCAGCACAATCGTGGCACAGGAAGAAAGCGGCAATGTAATCATGTGAACGGGAAGGAGGAAGCGGTGTAATGAAGTCAGTGGGAAAGGGGAGGCAGTATAATCATGTCAACGGGAAGGAGGAAGCAGTGTAATGAAGTATATGGGAAGGAGGAGGCAGTATAATCAAGTCAAGAGGAAGAGAGAAGCAGTAAACTCAAGTCAACGGGAAGAAGGAGGCAATATAATCAAGTCAAATGGAAGAAGGTCAGTTCATTCAAGTCAAGAGGATGAAGCCAGTACATTTAAGTAAAGAGGAGAATATTCAAGTGCAGAGGACGAAGGAATCAGAATAATTAAGTCAAGAAGAAGAATGAGGCTCAGATTAGTGTCTACCGCTTCACAAAGATCAACACAGCAGAAATTTAACATCTGCTAAGTTCCTTGTTGCTGGAAATTATCACATAGGTATTATCACACCCCTTGCTGCTTGGTGGACAGGGACAAGGGAAGACAAAATGAGTTCTTCAGTGTGATACTCATATCCTCCAGTCCACTATCATTTTTTTTTTTTACTTCTACCTGACCAATATATGATGCTCTGAAGAGACTATACAAACTAGAGACAGTACATTAACCACTTCAGCACAAGACTATCCCAAAGGTTAATTAAATCGTCGGAGGATAGGAAGAATATCAATTGGGCATCGAACTGAAAGGGTTAAAATTCTGTTCATATCTGCCAAACGAGAAACACATAATATTCTTTTCTTCATTATTTTTCCTAGTATCTTTTCCTCTTTCATCTTCCTTTTCCTCTCCTTACTTCCACTCTTTTTCTTCATGTCTGTCGCCTTTCACCCCTGTCTCTTCTAAATATTATCTATTCTCTTCTCTGATTTCTTCTCTTTTCTATTCACATTTTCTCTCTTTTGTTTTCACTCTCTTCTCTTCATGCACATCTTTCTTTCTCTCTCCATTGTCTTATTTCCTCTCAGTTCTTTTGTCTTCGCGCTTTCTTTCTCTTTGCCTTTCCTTTGCCTCTCGCACCTTTGCTCTCCTTTTGCTCTTTCTCACCCCCCCCCCTTCCCTTTCTAACATCATCATCCCTAGTGTGTGCGGCTAGACAGCGTCTCCCCACTCTTCCCTGAGCCCTTGGGAAATACATCAAAGGGGAAGTTTCACAACTTGTAGACTCTGAGGAACTTTCAAAGTCCTCGGAATCTGAGTGTGACACAGAGGAGGCTCGACGCAAGGCCTTGTACACGGTGAAGGGGGGGAGGGGGGGAGGGTTTAATCCCTCCATTTGGAAACACAGACATTCGAATGAAAATAATACTAAAAACGCAACTCATTAATTACATTCTGTTAAGAAAGTTACAAGATAGAAAATAATAGAAAAAGTTAAAAAGTTCTACTAAATATCGAATTAAGAAGTTTCACGAAGGACCTAGAACGTTTTGTTTCCAAAGAGAATAAATAGAAGGTCATGGAAGGCTTCTAAAAAATGGAAGTTTGTAGAACGTAGTGGAAATTTCTAGAATGTTTCATAATGGTATATAAACAGTCTTTTGTGCAGTGTGAGTTAGTTTACTGTCAGATATCAGCGAGTGAAGAAGTGTTTCCTCTTGTTTTTCCTGTGTTTTTTAGTGAAAGATGTCAAGTAAACGACTAAATTCTTTGTTTCACTTCCAAGATTCTGTAGAGTTCATATGTAAATTACCCTGAGTTTGTATCCTTTCAGTACTTTAGTCAGTGATAGTACCTAAGTTTACCGTATTGCGTTACATAGTTTAGTGGGTCATTAAAGCGCTCCAATACGACTGAATCAGTGCCCGTTTACAACTAAAGGTTGGTTGAGCTTTATTGCTCACGTAATGCCACCCAGGAGGGATGAGTAAGGCTGCTCACTCTCATCTTAAATGTCAGGACCAATTTACCTAGTCCCGGCCAATTACGCTCCTCATGGGGCAACACAGGATTAGACGATGAATGAATGAATGCATGAAATAGTGAATAAACTACATTATGAAAAAAGTGTTATTTTAACCCCCCACCCTCTCAAAAATCCTAAGCACGGCCCTGGCTCGTCGTATCCAAAATCCTCCGTCCCTTCTGTCATCTCTTCTTTCGACCTCTCAGTCGCTTGCAGTACCGTCCAAGTCACAACCTGGGCGAGTGGCGAGAGGTCCAGTGGGGTGTCAGTGTACAGGGTGATCGACGGTACCGCTAATGGCAAAGATGAGGTTTGGATGTCCGCTAGGGATGGACAGAAGCCCCGGAGCTGAAGAGTCACAGGGCCAACCTCCCACCGAGATAACCCAGGATCCTTCAAGAGACACAGATCCGAGTTTCATCGAGGCAGTCGGAGATCGTGCTTGTAAACCTACTTCAACATCATGCTCCACCAAGGCATCATCCGAATTCTCTATTTTACCGTTTCTCTTCTCTCATTTCTTCATGCTTTCTTCATTTCTCTTTCCGCAATATTTCTTTTTTAATATATTCCTTCCTTTTCATTTTCCTCCATCCCATTCCATTTTTCTTCCATCATACACCATTCTCCCTTTTGTTGTTTTTTTTTTTTTTTAGGTTCTGCCCCATTTCTTCAAATTTAAAGCCTTCCCTACGATAATGCATTTTTTGTACTCTAATCTTGCTGCCAGCAGAACGATTTAACTTTGCCCTTAAATGGTTTTGATCTGTAATACTTAAATACTGCTTTCATTAACTTACTCGGAAAGAAAATTAATATCTTCAATAAGATGAATATAACTGCCTGGTGGTTGCATGAATAATAAATGCGGGAGCATTCGCAATGCAACATCGGCGCCCTACAATTATTGGTCTATGGGCACAACTTTTGAATCTGGTCTATAACCTTGACGTCCATCCAGCTGTTCTCAAAACTGAATACTTTTATCCTTTCCTGACCCTTAACCCTTCTACCAAGCATGGCCTCTGACCTATTGTTTTCAAAATCGAGCCTTTCTTCTTCCTTGCCTGACAGCCCTTCCAAAGTTTGGTTCAGTTCGAATCAAAACAAACTAACAGGGTCGAAACCTTAACCTTATCTTATGACCTTGACTTTTGAAAGACTGTTCTCAAATTCGAATCATTCGTCGTTGTCTTACCCTCAACCCTTCCACCAAGTTTGGTTTAAATCGGTTCAAAACTTTTTAAGCTGACCTTGGTATGTGACCCTGATTCTTGACTTGTTGTCCTAATTCAATACATATATATATATATATATATATATATATATATATATATATATATATATATATATATATATATATCAAGCCCTGTGAAATCTCGCAACCCTTCCGTCATGTCAGGTCCAAATCGGATTTAAACTGAGATACTTTGCTCGCACATACTATCAGACCTAAAGAATGATCACACACACACACATACACACACACACACACACACACACACACACACACACACACACACACACACACACACACACACACAAATAACACTCCGCTTCAGATGTTTTTGTTCAGTAATGGGAAACCCATGGAAGCTATTTCCATTTCACCACCATCATCCTGATCTTTTGTCTGCCTACGGATGGGGAGAGGTTACGTCCGGCAACAAGAAAAGAGAATACACAAAAGTAGAAGAACTATCAACAGCATGCCCAGTGATGTGGACCAGTTACTCCTTTGTATATATATATATATATATATATATATATATGAGAGAGAGAGAGAGAGAAAGTCCCCCGAACTAGGACCAATGGACCATACAGAACTGCAGGACAAGACAAGATCCTTGGAGTGACCGCTATATCTCTCACCACAAATACGCTACTCTAGTGAGGGCTCGAACTGCCAACCCTACGGTCGTGAGGCGCGAGCACTACCAAGGGCGCTACCAGTGAGCTATTCTGGCCCCTGAGAGAGAGAGAGAGAGAGGGGGGGGGAAGGGATTCCAACACACTAACACAGCGAGAAACAGGGGTGGAAAAACTGGAAGGAGAGCAGGAAATGAGAGAAAAACAGAAAGGGAAGCAGAAAAAGTGAGAGAAAAACATAAAGGAAAGCAGGAAAAAAGAGAAGAGAGAAATAGGATAAAAGTGAGGCTACTAAAACCGCCGTAAACAGTTTGGCGGTGTGCTCAAGCCAAGCTTCACTAGCCTCCTCCTTTACTGAGCCTGTAGCACTGCTTTCATCTCTTGCAGATAGCCTGCTGAGAATTTGTACTTTTACTTATTTGCCGATCTGTATATTTATTTGTTAATTTATCTATGAATCTGCTTATCTATCTCCATCTAACTATGTCTACCTATATAATTCTGTCTGTCGACAATGTCTGTCTGTCTGTGTATGGGTGAAGTGGGTGAGAGAGGAACTAGAAAGAGCATCTATCTAATATACTACAGCACTAGCCGTGTGTGTGTGTGTGTGTGTGTGTGTGTGTGTGTGTGTGTGTGTGTGTGTGTGTGTGTGTGTGTTGGGCAGCCAAAACAACACATTCAAATCACACCAAAACTGATACAAAAATCGCAAAAAATTCGCTGATGTGAAAAAACTTGGTCCCATCACAATTGAAAAACTTTTACTATATTTAATGAACGATCACGTTTTGAAAAAAAAAAAAAAAAAAAAAGCTCCCAGCGCCGGCATAGAATCTCCGTAAAATTTTTTGCCCATAGCTATAACTCAAATATACTATAGCAGCGCGACAGCCCTCCGAAGGAGCAAGTGCGAGGGGCCCGAAGGGCCCACGAGCACTTGTATATTCTATATTTTGTACCGTTTCAGACTATACAGAGCCCAGTCCCAGAATGTGGTCTATTTACCCATCTATCTGTCAGCCTGTCTGTCTAACTCCCTAAATGTCTATCTACCTAGCTATCAATCAATCTATCTATATATATCTCTATTTATCTACCTGTCGGTCTACCAGTATCTAATGCCTTGTTATTAAGAGCCCGGATAAAAGATTTGAAGGCCTTTCTGTACCTACTCATTCCCGACCCTTCCTCCCATGACGCTCCAGCTTCCCTCTCGTTCACTCCGAAACACTCAGCTAGTAATTTTCTCAGCCTTCATTCGGTCCGTCTGACGGTAATCCACTTCTGCCATCTTGTTCACAGTATATGCCATCTTAACAAACCACTCACACATCTTTCTACTCAATAATAAATTTTTTCAACTCATTTGGCAGCATCCTATTACTGTCCCTTTAAATCTTTCATCTCATCCTATCCTTTTTTTTTTTTTTTTCTTGCTTGGTATGTATCATTTTCGCAGACCCACTCTCTCACACACTTTCTCAGCTATTAATCTCGTTTCAGTGCTTTTGTTGGCCCTTTACCCCCCTTCATATATTCTCTAATCTATAATTGGTATATACTACCTTACTAACCCGTTCTTACAGACTTTCTTCGTCAATGCATCAGTTTCCATTCGCTCTGTTTGTCGGCAATTCACCATCTCTCCAAAACCATATAATCATATCCCACCACTGTTTATGATACTATCATCCCACACTCTCACAAACCTTCTTAGTCATTATATCAGTACCTTTTCGCTCCATCAGGCAGCACTTCACCCTCCCTCACACAGCCTCTGAGCTTTCGTTTTATATATATATATATATATATATATATATATATATATATATATATATATATATATATATATATATATATATATACGTACCATCTCAAGAGCTCTTTCTCACTTTTTACGCTCCATCTGAAGGTATTTCACCACATCTATACCATGTGATCATATCTACCTTGTTCTGTATAAACATTTTCTTTTTAATCCATTCTCATACATTTTCTCAGTCAATACACAGTTCCATTTGCTCCACTTAGCGAAAATCCACTACCACGCCTAAACTTTTCGATCTATCCTTCCACCTCGTTAACGGCGTATACATCATCAGAAACCCACCGTCACACACACTCCCTTAATCAATATATCAATCTCCTTTTGTTCCATTTGGCCGTACTTCACACTCCCTCAGACAACCAGTGATCAAATATCCCACCTTATTCTTGGTACATATTATCCTGAAAACCCTCCCTGACACTATCTCTGACAATATATTAATCCTAATTTAATCCACTTGGCAGCACTCCACCCTCCTTAATAAATATCATACTCCCTAACCTTGTCCTTCCATTTTGTTCACGGTTCATATCACATCATATTACCCCTCCTCTCTCACACACTGTTAGTCAATTTCTCATTCTCCTTTCGCTCCATTTGCCCGAATTCCCTCGAAGTACAGTACTTCACCTTGGCCTGTATTCCAATATATAAGAGATATTTTCATGCCCGTTACTCCTTGATCCTCCCAGTGACTGATGTTCTTTCTGTGATGGAATAAAAGCGTCCAAGACATTAAAAATAAAACAAAAGTGGCTATCGTAGTGAAGTTCATGGTGACTGCCATCAATTTCTTCAATTAGAGAGGTTCTTCTTAAGCAGAAAACTGCCGGAAATATGAGGTTTTATCGTTCTGATGAGTTTAATATTTTCTTACACATCCTGTATCTCGCTCTGATAATGATTCAGTCTGCACAAATAACATATATTAAAGGAAAACATTAAAACTTGGCCTCCTATGACTATGTCGTGCAAAATCGTCTGGGACTGCTGGAACAAAACACTTATTTGTCTCGACTATGAGAAGGTTAATGGTGGCAGTACTAAAGCTCGGGCTGCTATGACGCACTCTTCTAAATAAAACCATCTGGCGTAAGCTGAAAGAAAACAGGTTACCTGAATTGTTCCGAACATAAGAGGGTAAACGTAGTAAATGTACAAAGGAATTAAGATGGTTGTCCTAGGAAGCCTCCAAAGGCCTCGAGAAGATATGCCTTTGTCCTCCCCACTACGTAACGTCCACATCAATCTCAAGTCCAGCTGTCACTGTACTAGCCATGTTATTAAAACTGAATGCGGGAAGATGTATGCAAGCCCCTAATCAATGACGGTCAGTTTGACAATATCTCTGAGGAAATGATAGGGTTAGACAGTATCCCGCGTTTTAAACGCAGTCAGCACTGATAAGGAAGTTCAAACTTTTTTTCTCATAATTTATTATAATGTTGACATGAACAATCAGAGGTTTATCGCGATCACAAGATCAATATTATGTCCGACAAAATCAGTCCAGAAAGACTGCTGGAACAACTTATTTGAACTGCCCTCACTTTATGTTGCCGTCCCTCAGACATTGTTCACGCATCACTACTGTACGCTGGTGTTAGAATCAACATGCTCCTGGCGTAGCCTAGCTGACTAAATTATTATATTAGCTTAGGCTGGCAAAGTACCTCCATAAATCACTGCTGTGGTACAGCATGGGTAAAAAATACACAAATAAAAACCCGAATCCCAAACATTATGCTTTAAACACGAACCTCAAATATGCACTATAAAACCACCCACAGTATATTTACAAGTAGCGCTTCCTTACTCCCATACCTTATTCATCACAACGTAACACCCCACATGGAACTGCTCCTACTTACAAGACATACAAGTATGTATTTCCCTACTCAGTGAGGACACGGTGGCGTGGTGGCACCCTGTGCAACTCGTGATGAAGGTGCGCCCTGCCTCCAGGGTTCGGAACCCCTAATTTGGCGGATATTTAAAGTAGGTGCTTGTAATATTCGCTTTTCTTTATACGCCAGAGCACAGCATCCCATTCCATACACACACGCCTTCCCAATTCCTTCCGCTGTTCGCCAGCATGTGGATGGTCTCATTTTGGCTAACACTCTCACATTAGGAAAAAGGTGCAGTCCTATAGTGGACCACATGTGGACAACTACAGTTTCAGTCACACCTCAAATTCCTACTACCCTCATAAACTCCTTAATCTTGGTCCTCCATCTCGTTCTTGGCCATTCTCCTTCCTTTATAGTCTTTATTATGAGTTCATTAGAGTTTATTACGAATCAAATGACACTTAGTGCTTAATTTGACTTGACATGACGTTATGTTTGAAGACCTAAATGGTGAGTGTATGCTGATGTGGTTCTTTTGGCTGGGCTCTCGAGAGACTATTTCCCTTTCTTCAGACCACCCCATTTATAATAAAAAAGAATAACGCGACGACAATAACGATAGTGATGCAAATGTGAGAGTGATAACGACGATGACGATAACGATAATAATGGCGCTGATGACGACGATGTTTTACTCCCATTGACCTGGCGTTATCAGAATTGGCCACTCCAAACACAACTGCTGTTGTTTATTACCACTGTTGGCTTTCATTACCACTATTGCTTCCTGATAAGAGGTCTGGATTGTTTCGTGACCTTACATCTACGCTCTCTCTCTCTCTCTCTCTCTCTCACACACACACACACACACACACACACCAGCCCTGACCGTCTGAGGGTGGGGTGGATTTGACGCCTTGAGAAGAAAACTTATATTTGCACGCCCGGGACTCCCCTTACTTACGGTTTTCATTTATGAATTATGGCGGTGTGTGTGTGTGTGTGTGTGTGTGTGTGTGTGTGTGTGTGTGTGTGTGTGTGTGTGTGTGTGTGTGTGTGTGTGTGTGTGTGTGTGTGTGTGTGTGTGTGTGTGTGTGTGTGTGTGTGTGTGTGTGTGTGTGTGTGTGTGTGTGTGTGTGTGTGTGTGTGTGTGTGTGTGTGTGTGTGTGTGTGTGTGTGTGTGTGTGTGTGTGTGTGTGTGTGTGTGTGTGTGTGTGTGTGTGTGTGTGTGTGTGTGTGTGTGTGTGTGTGTGTGTGTGTGTGTGTGTGTGTGTGTGTGTGTGTGTGTGTGTGTGTGTGTGTGTGTGTGTGTGTGTGTGTGTGTGTGTGTGTGTGTGTGTGTGTGTGTGTGTGTGTGTGTGTGTGTGTGTGTGTGTGTGTGTGTGTGTGTGTGTGTGTGTGTGTGTGTGTGTGTGTGTGTGTGTGTGTGTGTGTGTGTGTGTGTGTGTGTGTGTGTGTGTGTGTGTGTGTGTGTGTGTGTGTGTGTGTGTGTGTGTGTGTGTGTGTGTGTGTGTGTGTGTGTGTGTGTGTGTGTGTGTGTGTGTGTGTGTGTGTGTGTGTGTGTGTGTGTGTGTGTGTGTGTGTGTGTGTGTGTGTGTGTGTGTGTGTGTGTGTGTGTGTGTGTGTGTGTGTGTGTGTGTGTGTGTGTGTGTGTGTGTGTGTGTGTGTGTGTGTGTGTGTGTGTGTGTGTGTGTGTGTGTGTGTGTGTGTGTGTGTGTGTGTGTGTGTGTGTGTGTGTGTGTGTGTGTGTGTGTGTGTGTGTGTGTGTGTGTGTGTGTGTGTGTGTGTGTGTGTGTGTGTGTGTGTGTGTGTGTGTGTGTGTGTGTGTGTGTGTGTTCACAGACCTTGTGTTTTTGTGCGTCCCAATGTGCAGGTTTTTGTTTGGTTGCGTGCAGGTGGTTTGGCTTGCGTGTGCTTAAGTGGGAGTAGTTGTGAATAAGCAAACGTTTATCCTTAGGTATGAGAATGGGATAGTATTTACTTGGTCAATCCCTTCACTACGATGACGTACTTAACATTTTTCCCAGGTCACCAGTATAGTTGGTTTCTTTCCATCTACCAAAATTGGGTCACTCTCACAACTTGACTACTACAGCAAGTCATAGTTGCCTGAAATTCGATGAGCTTTACAGTTGTAACGGGGCAAGAATCTGGTTACACTTCTTATACACGTAATTGGCCCATATTTTTGTTCTTTTGCTGCTTACTTCACATAGTTCAGTGGGAGACTAAGACAATACAGTGGCTCTACGTCCTTTCAATAGAACTGCCTCGTGACTAGCAGCATATTATACTGTTAATCTATTGTTATAACTCAGCATTCATTATGAAGAGATAACAATTTTTGGCCAAGTTAGAGTAAAAAGTGTATAGACAAATCTAACCTCCAATCTGATTACACCTGGCCATAAACTGGGTTGAAAGAGGTTAGGAATCTTTGTCAGGTGAAAACAAGCTACAGACGATTATATTCATGCGTGGGCCCTAGTGGTGGCGGGGTTAATGAAGGCCAAACGTAACTATTTGTGTGGTAACTGCAAGAGTAACATCAACACAATGCCCTTTACCTGATGTAGTTAATGAAGGGTGGAATGAGATAGTGAGATAGGATTCGTTTACGCTGGACATCCAAATATGTGCTTCTGTTTTAATGCTTTTCCCTGGTCTGGAACCAACCAACATCTAGTAAAATAATGGGGACAGAATGAAGGCTAATAATAATAATAATAATAATAATAATAATTAGATCACCGTACAATAGTCCAAGGACAAGTTTGTTAAGGTAAGACTTCTCACAGCCAATAGAAACCGAGCTACAAAGGGGCCTTGAAGTCAAATTATATTCTTTCCCGCAAAGCGGCCGTCTTAAGGCTATATTGCAGTAAAATTTCAGCTTGCTAGCTAACGGGATTTCTTACACTGTATAATGTCTGGAATCAGTTTTTTACATTCTGAATAATATGATTCGGTTGATGGATTCCCATCATATTTGACAAGAACAAGTCGCCAGCTGGACGATTAACCTGACAAAGTGTGAAGGCTTTAGGCTAAAGAGTCTCACAGTAATGGCCATTTACTTTCTCAGTGGAATGAACAGTACAAATACCGACAAAAATAAGAAAACTTCCAACAGGGATGAGGGAAGTTTTAATAATGACGATGATGACTGAAGGTGGAAATAGTGATGGTGATAGTGATGATGATGACACTATCTTCCGCACTTCCTTTATAGGGGTTAGATGATGATGATGATGATGATGATGATGATCGACAGGATAACCATGTGTCGGTTTTCCTCTGCTAATAAAGAAATATGTGTTGTTCTACTGCGTACATCTGATATCAATATTATAATACCGCTGGGCTTACACTTCTGATATTGACAGTTCTTTGCAAGATAAGCGTATCCCTATGAAGTTGTGTGTGTGTGTGTGTGTGTGTGTGTGTGTGTGTGTGTGTGTGTGAGAGAGAGAGAGAGAGAGAGAGAGAGAGAGAGAGAGAGAGAGAGAGAGAGACTTTCACAATTCAGAAGTAACTGCTCATTGTTTACTTGCTGATGACACACAATTACATTCCAAGATAAGAGCGGTACTCAGTCCTTCAACCCATTCAGGATACAGTACAAGCTTTATTGGCTGCTTTATCCTGGCTGGCGCTGGACGATTTCATTCCTGATAATGAGTGGCTTCCAGTCCCTTAGCTCTTCCAGAATACGAAAATTACTGAATACTTTATCTTTGCTGACAACAGGTAAATCTATTTCGGCTTACGAGTGGCATTACCTCTTCTCGCCCCTTCGCTGCGAAAACAAACTCTGCATTTTATCTGGCGAACGTCAAACCATTTTACTCAACAAAGAAATATTTCTATCAGCAAAAAACGTTTATATCTGTATCATTTAACATCTGGTCAAGAAATAAGAACTTTGCTTGTTATTCTGGCTAACGCCAGGCTATTTTAATGCTCTCAGAGAAACCCTTCGCTGTGAAATGATAAAGGATACTTAGGTAATGATGAACTTAAACACGAGAAATAATGCCTACAGTATAATACATACTGGTCAGCACCTCCCACTTCTCATGTCCATCTAGGATTAATATACAATGAAGAAATAACGGTTATCGTGGCCCAGGCGCTTAAAGGATGGAGAGAACGGTCCATGTGTAGAGCTGCTGACGCCAGTGATTTTATTCCAGTATTATTTTTTGTTTTTCATGGGCGAAGAAACAAGCATGGTTGAGAGAGAAATAGAAACTAAATCCTGTCAAGTCGTGCTGACTTCAGACGATTTTAATTCCTTTTATGCAAATAAGAGTGAATTCATGTCCCTCTAAAGGAAAACTGAAACAAATCATGAGGGCAATGAAACAGGGGAGGACGAAGTGGAGAAGTAAAGCCTACACGTTTTGGTAACGCAAGATTATCCCAGCTGTGCCTTACGCAAACAAGGGTCCTCCAAAGGTTAAGATAAAGTGGAAAACAATCACTACATCACTGAAACAGATGCACACTGGAGACAGTGATCCCAGTATTGTTAACGCCAAACAATATTATATCTGCGTTTCATAACAGCTGGACGCGGGTTTATCTCCTTCTAGAGTTGATATACAGTCCAAATTATATAGATAACAATGAAAGCAATGAGAGTTCATGGTTGGCCAGAAAATAAAGCCTGCACATTTGGGTGACGCTGTTTTTTGTTTGCCCAGCATTTTTTTTGCCACGCAAAAACGAGAAAAGTCAAGATCTCCTGGAGTTAAAGTACAGTGACACTGAGAAAAGACAGTACAATATTACGGACTATGGTGGGTTAAAGTACGGTAAAGAAAACCTGCGGAAATTGGTGAGCACCTGCCTACGCTCCAGCTGGTGGGCCCCATAGTCGTCCAGGAAGGCACGAAAAAAACCTGGAACGAGGTCGTAAGGTGTAACGTCAGGGTTAAGAGACTAAATAGGGAGGCTGCCAGAGATCGAGCAGCGTGGAGAGCTACCATTAGGTGACTAGGGCTGACGAATGCAAGCATGTTGGAGTCTTTATGAACAATACAACGAACGATACGAAAGAAAAAAAAAGAGAGAACAATAAAACAACTGATGTTCGGGTGGAGAATAAAGCCAATAAGTCTGAGTGACGCTGGAAGGCTATCTCAACACTTTCCATGCAAACAGGAGCTAAGTCAAGACCTTTTCTGGTTAGAATACCGTGAACAAGTTAAGATACAACGAAGACAAGAGCAAAGCAAACGATTGAGTAAATGATATAAAATCTCATGATGTCGACGAGCGCCTGCCTGCGCTGTAGCTGGTGAGCTGAGTACTCTTCCAGGCAAGTCCGGTAATGAGCGTGGAGGTGGATGGAGTAGAGTGGCACGGTGTGGTAGATGACGGGGGGTGATCCACACATTTCCTCGGCGCTCCTATGGGAATCGGGAAACACTTGACGGAGGAAAGGCACCCGTCTGCCCCAGCTGTCCAGGCACCAGGGTGAGGGCGCTGGGTACAACTTCTTGATATCGGCGAGATGCTCATGCGTCAGAGCCCCGACCTTCTCTTCCCAAAAGACGATACCCAAGCCCACAGTCACACCGGCGACCACGATCAAAACACACTGAATATATTCCCCGTATTTTCTTACCCAGGACTTGATTTTAGTATACCATCTTTTATCATCGTCGTCCCACTTCTTTTGCCCGACCAAAAGTGGGCCACCCACAGGTTGGGGGACGGGTTGTGTGCTAAAGTGAACAGGGGGCAGGACTGTGATCACCGCCACCCACCACCAAGACAGAATACCCTGCAATTTTATCATGGCGTCTATAGCTGATACACAAGCGGATTTCAGACCCACCTGATGACAAACGTCACTGGCCCGACTCAACCACAAGTGCCTGAAGTGTATCTTTAGATAAGTAATCGATATGGCAAAATTCAAAACCAGTAAAAATGCAACTGATTAAACTAAGCAAATAAAAAAGGGGGGGGTCCTTCACAGGCGAAAACAAATGAACTACGTATATCTCTCCATTCACTTATCCAAACATTACCTCGTCCTGCTTATAGATAACTTCGAACTCTTATTTACCTTCATAACCACTGAGTTACAATTATCAACATCCTATCATTATGCTACCTGCTCTTCCTTGTAAGAATCCTATAACTATTTTATCCACGTCATCAAGTCATTTAAAGTAATCAGCATCGTATTTCCCACCTATAAATGGAAGGGGGGAAAGTATTGGTGATTGAGGATGAAGGGTGTAGGTAAGTGGAAAGGGACGGGGAGAGTATGTGGGTGACTGGAGAGGGAGGAGGAAATGTATGGGCGGTAGAGGGAGGAGGAAAAGTGTTTGGATGATCAGAGGAGAAGGTGAGGAAAGTATGGGCGACTGGTGGGGGACAGGAGAGAGAGTGAATAATGGTGAACGTGAGGAGGTTGTTCGTGACTGGAGGAGGAAGAAGGATTGAGGGAGTATCATGAAGATGGTGGGGGATTGTGGGAGTGTCATGAAAATGAAGGAGGATAGTGGGAGAGTCTGGAGGAGGCAGGAGGATTATGGGAGTGTCTGGAGGAGGAAGGAGGATTGTGGGAGTGTCTGGAGGAGGAAGGAGGATTGTGGGAGTGTCTGGAGGAGGAAGGAGGATTGTGGGAGTGTCTGGAGGAGGAAGGAGGATTATGGGAGTGTCTGGAGGAGGAAGGAGGATTATGGGAGTGTCTGGAGGAGGAAGAAGGATGGTGTGAGTGTCTAGAGGTTAAGGTGATGTCTGTCTGAGATATGAGTGAGGGAAGAACACGTAGGTGACTGGAGGAGGAAGCGTGAAACAGGAAGGTGCGGATAATTGAGGGGAACAAAGGATTGCACAGGTGACAGAGGAGGGGGTGGGCGACTGAATGGAGGATGACAGGGGAAGGTGACAGGAGGATGACTAGAGGGTGACGGGGGGGGGGGTGATGACTGGAGAGAGACAAGGGTGGGTGTGGATGTCTGGAGGGAGACAGGGGAGGGTATTGGTGCCTGGAGGGAGACAAGGGAGGATGTGGATCACTGAAAGGGGACAGGGGTGCGTATGGGTGACTAACTGGAAAGTAAGAAAGGAGGATATAGAGTGGAGAGACGTGGAATGAGAAGGGTGTGGGTGAGTGGAGTGGGACGGGGGAATGGCCACCACAAACAACGACTTTGCACATGTACAAAGAACATCTGCCCCACCAACCAACACGGTCCCACCCCGTCCTGCTCACTTTTTGTTTTTGTACCCCCTCCCAACAAGTTCACTGTAATAATAATAATAATAATAATAATAATAATAATAATAATAATAATAATAGTAATGGTGATGATGATTATGATAATGATGAAAGTAAAGTATCCATTCTATCCAACATCCAGGTATTCATTGTCCCATCACAAGCGTAGAGACATGGGGCTTAGCTACATAGTTTGGATGTAAAAGGT
Source organism: Coenobita brevimanus (assembly GCF_032717465.1). Classification (NCBI taxonomy): domain Eukaryota; kingdom Metazoa; phylum Arthropoda; class Malacostraca; order Decapoda; family Coenobitidae; genus Coenobita; species Coenobita brevimanus. Next base: position 144,001 of record NW_027643072.1, on the reverse strand, counting down.
GAGTGACAAGTCCGGTTTCTCCTAACTGGCATAACGCAAACCCCGAACCACCCACTGAATGGAAGCCTGCATGGATAGCATCTAGTTGGAACTTCTTAACCCACTGGATCACCAGGCATTCATTTAGTGAAATGGAGAGCACCCAACGTGCTAACAGTTTTTTGGACTACTGGAAACCACAAAGTTCGGAAATCGCCTAACATGATCTCAGTGGAGGTATTGTTTCAAGTCCATTTCTTTGTTGTGGACCTTTCTAAGATGTAACTATATGGCGGTCGTTAGAAATACAGTAAATACGAAGGAGTCATTGTACTGACGGGACTATCTGGACGTTCCGGAACAAAATAGCTGAACAGATCTAGTTTGACCTAACTGGGACCGAAGTGACCTGATCGGACCTGCATTCACTTGGATGACTTGGAACTGACTGCCTGAGCCGGAATGGATTTGAAAGGCATGACGGAACCTGAACTGATATGAACGGACGCTGACTGACATTATGGCCTGAATACAAGTAACCTACATGTGAAGGGCCAGATGTGTCCTGATGGGAACTGAATTGTTTATACTGGACCTGAGCTGAGTTAACCGAACTGGACTTGAAACAATCTGGCTAAACCCGAACGCAAGGAAAAAGGCCTGCATGACTCTTGACATTTATCTCATGAAACTGGATCCATAATATCAATGTTCCGGTGTTTTTTGGCGCAATGCCATCCCGACATCTTCATACATTTTATGAAATGTTTTTCGTATTTGTTTTACTGATTTGTAAAAATCTGTGTAAGAAAACTCCATTTTTTAAAATCAGTTTTTCAACTTACGAGCATCGTTCTAGTGAAGCGATTAACGATGGCTCTGACTAACCCGTTCCCGTTCGAAAAGCCTCTCTTGAGCTGAATAAAATTTTCTGGAGACTGTAACAAGAAATTTTCTACGTCTTGATACTGGACTATGCCCGAACTTTTGACAGAGCTCTGTAACCTTGATCTTTGACTGATCATGACCCCCTCCACCAGGGTTTAGTTCAGTTTTATTAAAAGTGTGCTGACACTGCCTTGTGACCTTCACCATTGTCCTGTTGTTCTCAATACTGATTAACTTAATCTATGGATGCTTCTAAATCCTTCACCAAGTATTATCCAAATTGGATGTCAGCTTTCTCAGCTAAAGGGTCGAAAATTTTATCTGTCCTGTGACCTTAAATTTTGACCGATTGTTCACAAAACTTAAGCATTTCACCTTTTGTCACCTTTTACCTTTGTACCAAGTCTGATCAAAATCGAATAAAAACTGTAAAAGATTACCTATTCCCGACCTATTACCTCTGATCTGTCTCGGAAAATATCTGCTGTGCTTCCGACCTTGCAAAAAGTAAAACCGACATGTGAAAGAAAAAGGTGATCTGTTTAGTCATCTTTGACCTAAAGCGCACTAACAAAGAACAAGATAAGACTATTTTCATAGACCTCCGGCGGAACTACTGCAGCCATGCAATATCTGATGTCATATCAACTGAAAATTTCAATCTGTATTTCAGAGCAAAATCGCTCACAGCTCTCCAATAGCAGAAATTGGAACTCTCCTTGAAGATGAAACAAAAAAGGATCCCCCAGGTCCACCACTTATAGACCTGTCGGATTCGCTGCAGAAAAAAAAATGCAGCAGCATGAAGAATGTGGAGAAATAGGGATTTTTGTCCTGTGTGTTTTAGCAAGAGGGGAATAAGTCAAGAGTGAGGGCAGTGGAAATGAGTTACTTGAGAGGAGCATGTGGAGTGACGTGGAGGGACAGGTTGACGGATGAAGAAGTGAAGGAACGTTGTGGGGTAGATGTGGATGTGGTTGAAAAGATTAGGAGAAATACACTGAGGTGGTTTGGACATGTGGAGAGGATGGAGAATGAAAGACTGACTAAGAGGGTGTATGTAGGTGAGGTGGAGGGAGGGAGAGGGAGGGGTAGACCAAGGATGAGGTGGAGGGATGGAGTTGAGAGGTATATGAGGGAGGGGGGGTGAGTTGGGGGGAGGGGAGTCAAATGGTGGGTGACAGAGTGACTTGGAGGCGTTTTGTCTGCGGCCACCCTTTGCGGGATTAGGGCGTCGGGCTATAGATAGATAGATAGATAGTGTTTTAGCGTATGGCGTATTAGCGTTGTCTTAGCTACTTTAGGAGATATGTTAGGTATCGACAAGAATAAATTTTAAGGTTGGATACTTAAAAATATCAATACATCCGAGTGTGGATGTTACGAAGGATTACATGTTAAGGCTTCTGGATGCGTCGGGGTCGTGCCTACACAGTGTGTCTACCGACACTCTGATGAACTGAATCTCTCTCGCATTCCTCCTTTTTTCTTCTTATATTTCGTTTTCTTTTCATTCTGCATTTTCATCCTCCCTTCCTCTACCCACCTCCTCTTCATCCTAAACCCTCATTTCTCCTCTTATTCCTCCTCCTCTCCTCCTCCTCTCGTTTCTATTTTCTCTATTTTCTCCATTTCCTCCTCCTCCTCCATCTTCTTGAGAGTTTTCTCGTTTTTTCTTTAACCAACTTTCCTCCTCCTCCTCCTCCTTCTTCCCATCCTTCTCCTCTTCCTCCTCCCCCTCCCCCTCCTCCTCCTCCTCCTCCTCCTCCTCCTCCTTTTCCTTCTCCTCCTGCCTGGCTCCGACACTGCAGGTTTCCTGGTCCTTCTCTTTATGTCTCTCTTCTCTCTCTCATTTCTCTCACTTGCTCTGATCTCTCTCGTTTGTCTTCGTTGACGTTTTCCTCTACCTCAACACTCTTTTGTGTATATTTTTGTCTTTCAGTACAATGTTCCAACAATCTCTCTCTCTCTCTCTCTCTCTCTCTCTCTCTCTCTCTCTCTCTCCCCCTCTCTCTCTCTCAGACCCTTTAAATAAAACTGCGTCTCTTCAGTTATATGCTTGCTCCTGCCAGATGATTTAGTTTAAAGAGGTTATTAGAGGCTATTTCTACCTCTTCAGTTACAAAAGTCTCCCCTAATAATACTAAATTCGTCCACTGATACGAACAAATATTACAAAGATTCACAGGTCATCGAGCTGAAGGGGCCAACTCTTCCCCTCTCCTCTCCACTACTCTTTCTTCTTCTCTTACCTCGCTTCTTCTTTCTTGTCCTCTCCTCTCCCCTTCCCTCTTCTCTTCTTATCTCATTTAACTGATGTCTCCAATATCTTTTCTTGTCCACCTATTACTTCGCTTTCCTATCCTTTTCGTTGACGCATAGAGTAGTTACGCTAGCTATGTTCTACCTTATAACAAACAGCCTCGAAAAGACCAATACGTATATAGCTGTTTGCTTTCCTTTTCACTCGTTACTCTTCTACTGTGCTTCTCCTCTCCTGCCTCCACCTTAACTCCCAACCTCTTTCCCTCTCTTCTCTCCCCTTTCCCTCTTTCCACCTTAATTCTCCCACTCCCTTTCTCTCTCCTCTCTCCCCTACCCCTCCTTCTTCCCTCCCTCCTGCTTAATTCTCCCTCCCTCTCCCTCTCTTCTCTCCCCTGCCCCTCCTTTCCTACCCTAGGCAGCGTGAAAATTTCCTCTGTGTGTGTGTGTGTGTGTGTGTGTGTGTGTGTGTGTGTGTGTGTGCGTGTGTGTGTGTGCGTGTGTGTGTGTGCGTGTGTGTGTGTGCGTGTGTGTGTGTGTGTGTGTGCGCGTGCGGCGTGCGTGCGTGCGTGCGTGCGTGCGTGCGTGCGTGTGTGTGCGTGCGTGCGTGTGTGCGTGTGTGTGTGTGTGTGTGTGCGTGTGTGTGTGTGTGTGTGTGTGTGTGTGTGTGAGAGAGAGAGAGAGAGAGAGAGAGAGAGAGAGAGACAAACAAATGTGTCATGTACGGGTGGGACAACGTATGCAAATCTATGTATGTATGTATGTAACTGCATATGAAGGAGTGCGCTTGCTACGTGTCCCTCGCCCATCATGCCTCCCCTCTCCCTTCCTGCCGCCCCCTTGCCCTCTCATTACCATAATTACTCAACTATTGGTGGTCTAACATTCAGAATCATGAACACTACTGAATAATGAAAGCGTTCACTAATCGTAATGGGTCCAATATTTCTCACACTTCCCTGCTCTCACCAACACCTTCCCCACTCCCTCCTTCCCCCCTCCACTCCCCCTGTGCTATCTGCTATTCCCTCTCGTCCCCCTCCTCCTCCCTCAGTTCCCCTCGCCTTACTTAATCTCATCGCCCTTCCCCTCCCCATCCTCCCTCCTCCCCCTATTTCTCCCTCTGCGGCAGTACTATGTTTTCTATTTCGGTAGATTATGTTCTTGTCTGCCTAAAGTATCGTGATGTACGAACAATGAGATTAGATATCGAAACTGTAAGATGCGAATTAGTTACAAAGACGGTATTTTGTTTTGGCTAACGTTACATCGATACGTTCAGCTAAGAGCAACTCGGCAGAAATGAACAGTATATGACGTGCTAGATGAACGCTGTGACCGGAAAATAAATATATATGTATATATACTTCAGCATACAGTAAGCGATTTTATGTTAACTGAAGAGAAGCCACCACAGCTAATGGGTTAAGTTTACACACACACACACACACACACACACACACACACACACACACACACACACACACACACACACACACACACACACACACACACACGTTGCGAAAAGTTTCACTGACGAAGTGGGTGGTTACTGTCCCCCTTGAGCAAGGGGACTGGTGTGTGCGTGTGTGGTCACAGCCTTGCCCTTAGATCGGACTATATGAGCTCTCAGCTCCCTTCCGGGAGGGTAAAAGCTGACGATCACGACCATCAAGTGATCCTGACCGACCCGGTGAATTACACACACACACACACACACACACACACACACACACACACACACACACACACCATTACTTGCAACTGGCTGGCCTATCATACAGCCATATCCTATATTCATGAAGTACAACACATCTTACATTTATGTAGTATGTAAAAAAAAAAAAAAAAAAAAAAGATGGTTATATAATACAGAACTGGGAAATATGATGATGATGATGATGATGATGATGATGATGATGATGATGATGATGAGAGGGGAGTAAACAGGGTGAGATGAGGAGAATGAGAGAGATGGATGGACATAACAGTGAATGTATTATGTATATTAACCTGACAAATGCCGAAGTAAGCTGGTAAGGGTGAGGTAATATGGAGCCTGACCCTACCGTGACACCATATAATTATTGATTTATCCACCGATAGATCTATCTATCTATCTATAGCCCGACGCCCTAATCCCGCAAAGAGTGGCCGCAGACAAAACGCCTCCAAGTCGCTTTGTCACCCACCATTTGACTACCCTCCCCCCAACTCACCCCCTCCCCCTCATATACCTCTCAACTCCATCCCTCCACCTCATCCTCGGTCTACCCCTCCCTCTCCCTCCCTCCACTTCACCTACATACACCCTCTTCATTCTGTCCTTGACCTCCGCGGCAGGCAGACGTGCTTCCCAGAGCGCTTCATCACACAGTAATTTAACAACTGAGTTGAAACTGATCGGATGCACTACAAAACCAACGTGCCCCTGAAATGGCTAGTGCCATGGCCATGAACGAGGGAAGGGAGGCCCCCTTGGGTGACAACGAGGAAGAAATAGATATGGATACCGGGTTTACGGAGGTCATCAGTACAAGAGAGAAGAGAAAGAGGATGATACGCGGCAGCGAGAGGGAAGCGAGTGATGAAGAAGAGGACAGAGACAACAAAAAGGTAAAGAATAAGTCGTGTGGGGTAGATGGAGGTGTTACTATACCATGTGATACGGGGAAGGCAGCTGGAGTGCAGCCGACTACACCACGTGGGTCAGGAGCAATGCCTAGCCAGGACCGTGACGAGGCCACCCCAAGGAATAGAGTGAGGCTTCTCTTCCCCACCAACACTGACCTAAATTATCACCAAAAACTACTCTGGACGGTGAAGCTTGGACTTGCATATCGACGGTTCGAGGTCCTGTTTAAGGAAGGTAGGCAGAGACCTTACGTCACAGTAGGAAGTCAGGAGGCAGTGGAGATGCTGACCACGACTGGTTTTGAGGGTGTGACACTGCAGGTTCCGGAGGAGAGGGAGAGATGCACCAAGGTTATCGTGTTTAGATATCCCATAATACTAGACCCAGAATTCTTCCTGAACGACCCTAGGTTTATCTGGGCCAAGCGACACATGAACAAGGGGCAGAAGAACCAAGTGATTGCCCTAATGAAAGGGGACATCCCAAGGCAAGCTTTTATTCCGGGTGCTGGATACAGAAGCTTACGGCCCTACATTGAGGAACCAGCATTTTGCCTTCGCTGCAGCAGGTGGGGACACAGGGCCTGGCGCTGCCAAGAGGACACACGCTGCAGATTCTGCGCTAGGAAGCACGAGTCCAGCGAATGCGGAGAAAAAATCAAGATGGGGACACGTGTCGAACCTCGGTGCTGTAACTGTGGTGGAAACCACAATGCAAGGTCTCCTCTGTGTCCAAAAAGACCAAATTATCTGGCGCGAGGGTCCGAGGGGCAGGAAGAAAGGACAGCAGAGCAGAGGACAAGGGGAGGGAGAGAATCAACGGATGGAGGTGCTGGCCACGTGAAACAGCCCTGCCAGGTCCAGGTTGTACAAGGGAGGCAGGCGTGGGTGGGAAGGCCACATGTGTATGGGGAAGGTGGTGAGGCAGAGTGGCCGCCCCTGGGGAATGCCTCGAGGGGTCCCAGGGACGAGCTGTGTGATGGCGACATAGCCCCACCTGCCAGCAGCGCAGGTCACACCTCACCCCCACATCCTAGTCACGTGGTCACCCCATCCCTCACAACAACACAACCTAACAACAACACTCAGCAGGGAAATGGTGAGTTAATCATATACATAAAAGAACTGGGCAGAAAACTAGAAGCACTAGAAAAGAAAGTTAATAAACTAATGAACCCGACAGAAAATGCTGAATACAATAGTGAGAGCACAGACAACATAGTAAACAGCAACAGTGAGAGTGAACACGCCAAAAAGTCTCCAGAGCGTAAAATTGTAATAAGGGGAAAAGAGAAAACGCTCAAAACTCACAAGGTTCTAACCAGTGGTGTTGCAGGTATAGGAAGGGTTTTGGAAACGTGCCAGGATGATGAGAAAACGTGTAAGGTGTTTAAAGGTTGGCTGGAACTGCATAAACATAGGGACAAGTTCTCCAAGGAATTAGAGGAAATATCAAATATGGTATTAGAGACACCTATGGATAATGGGTCTCTGCGAATAATGCCGCCTAACAAAGTCCCTGCCAAAGTTTTCTCATATTGCAAAGTAATATTAAAATCTGTTTCTTCGCCACTCAAGAAATCTCCCCGGGTGAGGGTGGTCTTAAAGTTTTAGTGGCCCCACCGGAGGCTCTGCAGAAGATCCTGGCCCTTATTCATGTCAGCCTAGGAGATTCTTGCACTTCTTCGTGACTATAGTTGGTCTGTGTTTACCTGACGAGACGAAACCTGACAGCTCATACAACTTCACTACTGAATCGTTGTGGCATAATATTCAGTGAGGCTTAATTATGAAACGGGAATGAATCTCCTTGGTTGCTAGCCAAATCAGTCCTCCATTCCGACTACATCTGGGCATCAACTGGGCTGACAGAGATTAGGAGTCTGCTATGTTAGATCAAACGTGCTGTAGTTTACTTTTGTATATGGTAGGCTTGTGCTATTTCTCTTGCATATCATTTACGCAATCTATTTCGGTGTTAAAGATAACGGCGTAAAAGAGAATACTAAGCCTTATTATTCAAGATAAAAATCCAACAAACAGGTGAAATAAAGCTTTCTAAGATCACGAGAATCTGGGACCCTGAGAGTAAATTTTTCTTCTAATATTAAAAAAAGTCCACTCTCAACCTTTGCTAGTACCGCACCTGCTTAACGCCTTCAGCGAGAGGACGTGTTGTTTATTTATCAGTTTTACTAAACTCTGGAAGGACGTAAAATAGTGTAATGGTTAATGAAGGCTATGATAACCCACTGCAGCTGGAGAAGTTGATCAAGAAAAAGGTAAATCAAATCTTCAAGAGGTATAAATCATAACATATTAATGACGTCCCCTTGCCGATGAGGATAATATTACACAATCTCGTCTGAGGTGAAGAGGAGCTCATGAAAGAGAAAATAATTAATATATACGGTTTCCCCTTTCCCAACAGAGGCACATAACGCACCTAACAAGCTAAACTAAGATATTATATTCTGTTCATTAAGTAAAATTGTACTATGAACAGAACAGTTTCATTCATTTTCTTGTTCTTCCTTTCTTTCCCTTTTCCTTTGCTTCATTTTTCTTACATAACATTTAAATGGGGGACACCTGTAACCTGGTGAATGGATTATTTTGTTATTGAAATTATTTTTCCTTCCTCAGTTCATCTTCTGTTAAAAAAAAAAAAACGCTACAAACTCATATTTTTGTGAAGCACTGTTAACCACACAATTACACATGTACAAGCTCTACTGTCGCTGTAATTGGGCTGGAAGTCATACTCATAAAACATAAAATAATAGGCCATCTCTTTTTTCAACGCTACACCTTGTAAAAATTAATCCATGCTGGTATATTCGTCACCACTAATATATAAGAGAAAGGGTAGTGTGTCTATTAGGTATGTACAGTTTAAGTCCTCTCTCTCTCTCTCTCTCTCTCTCGTATCAATCCATCCACCATCCATCTACCCACCCCTCTATCCATCTATCTACCTATCCATCCATCCATCGACCCATCTCTGTCTGTCTCTATCTATCTATCTACCTATCTCTCTATCATAATGTCAGGTGCTACAGAGAGGCTGGGGTTTAGAACTATGCATGAGCGTGACATGAGTTCAAAGTTTGGATCCTACTGCTCCATGAATCTCAGCGACGGCGGTGGTGGTGATGCTGTGCTGCCGTGGGTTTGGGGGACTTTGAAACACCTCTTAGTGAATTATTATACATTTACAACAGTTTTACGTCTGTCAGTAGCAAGAGTAAGCATGAAGGAAGTGTGAGTTGAGGGAGGGCAACGTAATGGCAGGAGACAGGGCGACATGGAGGCTGTTTTTTTGTGGCCACTCCTTATGGAATTAGGGCGTCTGGCTATAAGTAGACTGATAGACAGTGCAATACCTGCGTCCCACAACTGTCCCCCTTACTATGACCTTCATCTCTGACGGAATGTTTTGAGAGAATGTTCATCCTATCTCGCCTTGTCTTTTTTTTTTTTTTTTTTTTGCTCACCTCACCCTCAATCCTTTCTCCAAGTTTGGTTCAAATCGGATTAAAAGTCTAAGTTATACAGTTTGCGGACAGACAGAGAGACAGGCAGACAGAAAGGCTGAGAGAGAGAGAGAGAGAGAGAGAGAGAATCTAGAGGCTGGAGAGGGAGGTAGATTGATCTCTTACAATGTTAATGCACTACGGCACCCTAGCCTCGGGTCCTCTCATTTCCCTAGCCCTCAAGAGCCCCTTGTGCAGCAGCAGCAGTAGTAATGGTTGTAGTAGTAGTGGTAGTAGTAACAGTAGTAGTAACAGTAGTAGTAACGGTATTTGTCGTAGCAGCGGTAGTAGTACTACACTCTTAACATTAATGTTATCCAAAGTGTGGTCCTTTTACAGCTTATTTCACGTAGGTCAGTGGAGGGCAAAGGCAATCCTACGACTCTACCTACGTCCTTTCCAAAGCATTTGTTCGTGGCTGGCATCATGTATTGGCACTGATTAATTCTGGATTTCAGCATTCAAGATGGAGCGATAGCAATTTTAGGTCAGGTTAGAGTAAAAGCAGTATTGTAGTAGTTGCCAGCCAAGGCTCATCTGAATATGAACCCGGTGGACTGCAGGCAGAAGTTGTGTTCCTGCTGCGGTTCACCATCCTCTAGGGGGACAAGGAGGCCGCTGAGGGACGTTTGCATAACCGGGTAACGGAGCTGCCCGGCTATATCAGTGCCACCAAGAGAAGGCGTCTCCCTCCAGTACCCCGGAACCCACAAAAATATAAAAAAAGATTGTCTTATTATTACCTTTACCCGGCTTTGAAAGTCCCCATTATGAAAGCCCCCAAAAGATTGAATATAAACGAGTATGTCAATAAGGAAGCAGGCAGGTGGCAGACTGGAGAGCTACGGTGCACAAAATATAGGCGTCAGCGTGAAGTATAAAAGCATTGAGTGAGGGTGGTCGTGTTCCCTGTCACACACACTTGTCACTGCACCGGCCAAAAAAAAAAAAAAAAGTCATTGAGCTACACTGGCTAGGTGCTGGGAAATAAGTGAATTAATTGGTACCTCGATATTACCTGATCACCAAGTTATTATCTTGGGTTGATGGTATATTTGTTCGATTCTTACTACGGACAGATTTTTATTGGCAGGTTTATAGAGACGTTGCGTTATTATTATTATTATTATTATTATTATTATTACTATTTATATTATTATTATTGTAATTATTTTAGTTGGTGTTAAAGGCTAACAGGCTCTTACGCATCTCATGCTAAAAGTTTTCAGTGTGATCATGTCTGGTAAGTTTATGTTGTCGGTAAATAAATTAATAAATTAAAAAGTAATTGGATAGATAAAGGAATCGATCTTATATACCCCACTCTGTCCCCCAAAACCTTAATTGAACACAGACACATCAAAGGCACATTGGAACATCAGCTAGTAAAAAAAAACAAAAAACAAAACTGAATTAACATGTTCATTCAGTAGCAGTGTGTCATATATCACTTTATTATTTGCCAGCACTTCACACCCGATCATGCTTTTTAGTTCACCAGTACTGCACACCTGACCCTCCCCCCAGGTGACGTGGATTTGTTGCGTTATGACTCTTGTAATCTCAGGCGACACATGTTTCAGCACAAATAAATGCAGTCACGTTTCATTCTAAGCACAGGTAAATGCAGACGTGTTTCATTCTAAGCAAAGGTAAATGCAGCCATGTTTCATTCTAAGCACAGGTAAATGGAGTCATGTTTCATTTTAAGCCGCTAACGCACTGGGGGAGAATCTGCTAGATTGTATTTTTATTGTTACCTGTTCTTTGACGTGGCCCCAGGGTCATCTGAACGTGAACCCTGTGGACTGCAGTCTGAATCTGATCCTTCTTCTGGACCCCACTGTCTCGCTACATACGATTATATTCAGCTTAGTGGTTACCCAAACAGTGAGGGGGTTAGATACAGCTAATAACCCATTATATTTGTAACTTATTTTTCTTGCTTAATATTCCTACTTCCAGACGAATTTATTTATGTCAGAAATGGCCTCACGTACTAAAATGTGTAATGAAGACTATATATGGATCCTGTTTGAAATATCTACAGTAAAGTGAAATGAGTAATCTAGAGGCAGCGAGAAGATAATAAAAAGTAATTGCGGTAAAGGGCTTAAGAATGAGATGAAATAGAGGAAAACGGAGTGGAGGGGTTCAAAATGAGATGAAATACGGAGTGGAGGGGTTCAAAATGAGATGAAACACGGAGTGGAAGGGTTCAAAATGGGATGAAATACGGAGTGGAGGGGTTCAAAATGAGATGAAACACGGAGTGGAAGGGTTCAAAATGAGATGAAATACGGAGTGGAGGGGTTCAAAATGAGATGAAACACGGAGTGGAAGGGTTCAAAATGAGATGAAATACGGAGTGGAGGGGTTCAAAATGAGATGAAATACGGAGTGGAGGGGTTCAAAATGAGATGAAATACGGAGTGGAGGGGTTCAAAATGAGATGAAATACGGAGTGGAAGGGTTCAAAATGAGATGAAAGAGAGAGAATCGAAATAAAGGGGTGAAAAACAACCTCCATTACCCCCTGCAATACGATGACGTCATTATGTTTGTCTTGTTAAACCCTTACGATTCTGTTCAACTCGCACTGACTCCTCCTCCTCCCTCTCTCTCTCTCTCTCTCTCTCTCTCTCTCTCTCTCTCACTCCAGCTGAGAGAATGAATATGAGTGAATGTGCTTGCTTTCTCTTTCTTAAAGCCTCCTCCTGCTAAATCCGGTAAAAAAATGGATGTGCAGTTACGGATATAAACACAGATTTAGTTCATTACAAGGACTAACGAGACAACGAACACTGACTAAATGAACCCCAGCGATGCGAAGTTCCGAATCAGGTCCATTTTTCAGAATATTTTGTAAGAGTTGATAATTATTCGACTAAGAAGTAAAACGATACTATTTTTGGCAATGGAACGTAAAAACCTCTCTACAAAAATCATCGTCAGTATTATCATTAGCCTTATGCTCTGTTCACTTTAACTTGGCCTAAAATGTCCCTCTCTCCTTCTTAAATGCTGAGCTGCGGCAAAAGATTAGCACTATAATAGGGCGCTAGTTACGAAGAAGTATTAAGTAACGGATGTACAGCTATACCATTTTATTTTCAGCCACTGAGCTACGGGAAATGTGCTACTAAAGGGCGGAACTCTGAACCAAATTAAAGTGAATGGACTATAGAAATGGTTATACGTGTTAGAGATCTGCTCAGCTCTCTTGTACTGATTAATTATACCCTAGTTGGTTTTATTTTGATGGAGAGCATTTTCTAACTGAAGGGGTTAGATAGAGTCTTTACTAATTCTATCACTGCTAAGGGGGGCTCTCTAACTCAATAATATCGTCTAACAGGAAGAGGAATGAAATAGTAGTAGTGGTAGTAGTGGTAGTAGTAGTAGTAGTAGTGGTAGTAGTAGTAGTAGTGGTAGTAGTGGTAATAGTGGTAGTAGTAGTAGTAGTAGTAGTAGTAGGAGGAGGAGGAGTGGTCATAGGATGAGGAGGATGAGGAGGAATAATAATAATAATAATAATAATAATAATAATAATAAAAATAACAATAATAACAACAACAACAACAGCAACAACAACAACACTACTACTACTACTACTACTAAAGTAACGGCTTGAAGGAACTAATAATTTAACGCATGAAAGTATATCTTTCTTGGACTTGCAACTGCTGCTCTGAAAATGATCTTAGTAAAGTTCTGGTCTTTATCTCACAAGAAGGCGGTCATTGTTGCCTATTTGTCCTTCTTTCAACCAGGCTATTGGACACGAGGCGTGCAATCTTCACAGCTTTACACGCACCACAAGCCATCATTGTTACACCTTTCCGTGCACCACAAAATCTCATATTTACACCCAGCCGCGCAACTTCATCACGTAGAATGATCGCAGAATTACAGCCACGTAGCTCAGCATTAGTCAGCATACCTCTGGGCTGAGAATCACCAGTTTACTTAAGAGTAATTCCCAGTCCTAACCTAGATCCGTTTTTGTAGGAAAGAGAGGGATAAGATTGAAAATTATGGTCGAATATTGAACTCCTTGAAGCCGTGGCTATCTTTTGTATTTTCTTCTTGCCATTTTCTGACGACTTAATTCGCCTTCAGACGGGCTTACGGTACAGGAGGGGTTAGATATAGTTAAAATTCCCTTTAATACGAGAAGCCTAAGTTGAGGAAAATCGTCTGGTAGCAGCATAAATAAACTATACCATTTTCACCTTAACCCATCCCAGATTCTTGTCCTTTTACAGCATATTTTCCTCAGGACGTTGGCAGAATCAGACAGTACTCCAGTTCTCCTTCCTTTCCATAGCACTTCCTCGTGATTAGCGCCATATTCTAGGATCAGTCTATAGCTACAACTCATCATTCAAGATGGAGAGATGGAAATTTTAGGTCAAGTTAAAACAGTATAGCAAGGACGTCATGTGGAATCAGCTGCATAAAGATGAAACGTGAAAGAGAAACCAAGGCTTATATTCCCGTCGGTAAAGGAAGCTACCTAACCTCTCTTCCTTAGCTACTTATTTTTTGGATATAGCTGGTTAAAATCAATTTGTATTTTATTTTTGCTGATTGTGTTGGTATTGGAATGATTTAAATGGCACAGAAGAGAATAATAAGAGGTTATAAGCAAAATTAGTCGCCTAGGAAAAGGCGTTAGGAAGCCTCCATAACAGGAGAACCTAGGTCTGTCTCTAAATCTGACGGGCACAAATGAAGCTCCTGCAGTTATTATGATTTGATATACTGGCACTCCAGATGCCATACTGCACAAAGCAATGATCCACACAGGCCAGACATGTTCTATATTTGTCATGAGTTTTTTTTTTTTGTTAATGTGGGCCCGCCTTTCCTTTCTAAATTAAGGTTTTTACCTCTTGAGCTCGAGGATTAGTTTCTATTTTTATTCTTACTCTTCATAACTTCAAACCTGACGATTTTTTTTTTTGCATGATTTTTTTTTTTTCAGCCGAAAACACTGGATCATAGTTTTCATAAATCCATTCAGTGCTAGAGGTCTTGCCTAAGTTAAATAAAACCGTCAAAAGGCAGCAAAGAAAAGCAAGAAGGAACAATCAAATAATGCACCATCCGCGTCCTACGCTTGGTTCGAGGGACACAACAAAAGACAAAGTGAAATGTTCGGCCCTAAGACCAAATGGCAGCCAAGGGGGTTGCGGTCTCTAAGAGTTTATTGCTGTGTTTTATTTAGTTTCAAAAGAATCACTAATTTATCTACAAACTTCGGAATATTGCTCTGCCAGTCTTTTGGTACAAGATATTCAAAACCCAGTGGTTACTTGATTTGCCATCTTTTCTGTGAAGGCATAATTTCATCGGTCTATGCGTTATCTGTCTACCTTTCTAGCTGTCTGTCTGTCTGTCAAAGTATAATATCAAGTGACTTTTCTAAAAGTTCTCCGAATATATCGGTCACAAGTTAATGAAGACATTTCTTCTTACTGTAACCTATCATCCCATATATATATATATATATATATATATATATATATATATATATATATATATATATATATATAATATACACTCACACCTTGTCTCTCTGTCTCGTTCGTGGTCACCCTGTCCTCCTCCAATGCACGTCAGTTGCTTACACACTCCTACTCAGTATCTCGCTCTCCATTCTCTGTACATATCGGAACCACCTCGTAATTTTTCTTTGTCATTTTTCCCCAAACATCATCCTCTAAGCAACATGCATCGCGAATAATCTCATTTTTCTCTCTCTCTCTCTCTCTCTCTCTCTCTCTCTCTCTCTCTCTCTCTCTCTCTCTCTCTCACACACACACACACACACACACACACACACACACACACACACACACACACACACACACACACCCTAAGTCACTCTGCAGCAGATTCTGAGCAAACTTTTCTCAACAGCTCTCGTTGGGGATGGAAGCCTTTTAAAGAATCATCCACGCTTCACTTCCCTCAAACAGTGGAGATTCAAGCTGGGATAGGAGCTAGTATGTGTTTTAATGACAGTTTTCTCACACAGTAAAGCCACTTACAGCATTTAGTGAATTCTGATTTATTTTTATCACGAGTAATCTTCATATGCGGTAAAGTTAGTTCTAGTATTTCGAGTGTTTGTTTGTTTGTTTGTGTGTGTGTGTGTGTGTGTGTGTGTGTGTGTGTGTGTGTGTGTGTGTACTGATAATCTCATACACGAAAATAAACACTCTAAGCACTTTGAGACTGGTGTTCTTTTTCGCTGATAACCTTCACATACAAGTAAGTAATATCCAACAATATCAGAGAAACCTTTTATCATATATATCAAGGGTAATCAATGAATACAGCTCCTATTCCACTTCTTGCGGTAATACCTCTTGTTTTGCAGGGACGGCTCAACGTCATCAGTGTCTATCCTGCATCACTGATTCATTTCCTAGTCCCAGTGTCATACCTACGCCCACACCTGCAGATTGAGCCGTCCTGCAGCATACATAATACTACCAGGGGAGTATCTAATGGAGCGCTATTTATGGAACACCCTGAATAATAAAAAAAAAATCGTATCTCGAGAAGACTTTTATTTCTCACTATTACTCTTCGCACACACACACACACACACACACACACACACACACACACACACACACATTTAACACGGTCACCTCTCTCCATCATCATCGAGAATTTCCGGCGTCTGCGTCACTATGGCAACGCAGACAAGACGCCGCCATTGCCTTCCGCACTAATTAGATCCAATTGTGACATGCCCTCGCTCCAATTGTGATCCGTCCCGCTCCAACTGTGATCTGTTTAGCTTCGTATATGACCTGGTTCGCTAACCTGATAGGAGTTGGGGCGACACGAAAGACCTCGTCTGCCCTTTGAGATGGCTGCAGGGATGTGGAGAGTACTGTAGAGGGAAGATAGATAGATGGACAGATAGATGGATGGATGGATAAATAGGGAGACAGATAGATGAATAGATAGAGGCATAGATAAGTAAATAAATATACAGACTGATACATAGGTAAACATATGGATAGATGGATGGATGGACGGAGGGAGGGATATGTAGACAGATCTATTGAGATAAATGAATGCATGGATGGATAGATGCATGGATGGAGGAATAGATGGATAGAAAATTGGATAGATAAATGGATGGTATATAGAACGATATATATATATATATATATATATATATATATATATATATATATATATATATATATATATAAATGGATATATATATATATATATATATATATATATATATATATATATATATATATATATATATATATATATATATTTTATAAATGGATGATGAAAGGACGAATGAATGGATGGATAGAGAGATGGAAGGATGAATGGATAGATAGATAGATGGATGAAAGGAGAGAGAGAGAGAGAGAGAGAGAGAGAGAGAGAGAGAGAGAGAGAGAGAGAGAGAGAGAGAGAGAGAGAGGCATTATCAAAGTAAATGGTAAACTTGTATCGAGTTGGGAAACTACGCAGTGCAGGGGCGATGCTGAAGGTGGAAACTGGTTGGGGGTGTCAAATAATGCACACACACACACACACACACACACACACACACACACACACACACACACACACAAGCACCTCCCCCCACACAAGCGAGTTAACAGGGCGAATGGAAGAGATTGTAGTGATGAAAGAAAGCTGACTCTTGATTAAAAATTGAAAAAAAGAAACAGGATGGTGAAAGCACAAAAAATAAATAAAAAAATAAAATAAAAGACAACAAGGCAGGGCAAGGAATAAAAGCAAAGAGAATGATAGAAAAACTGGAAGAGGTGATAGTGCTGGAGCAGCAGCGAGTGGTGATGCCAAGAGGGGAAGAACATCGTTGACAATGGCGAAAATGAGAGAGAGAGAGAGAGAGAGAGAGAGAGCGTACGATATCTCTCACAATCTCATGCTCCTATGACATTCCGAGCTGAATAAAATCGCTTGGCGTTATATGGAGTAGAGCCATAGAGCTGTCCCGACCATGAGAGGGGTTAATGATGACAATATTAACGCTCTCAGGCCCATGATACACTCTCAGCTGAATAAAATCGTCTGGGGTTGGCTGGAATAGAAGACTAGAGTTGTCCCGCCCATGAGAGGGGTAATGGCAATAACATAAACACTCACGTCAGCTGCAATACAGTGCTAGAGATCTCCCGACGATGTGAGAGGGTTAATTAAGCCGGTTAGGGAAGGAACGAGATGAATCCTTTATCGCAGTGTTATTGCTTTTTGTCCGAGTTGCTTTGACGAGTCTATACGCATGTAGGAGCTCTGATTAACGGTACTCGAACTAAATGTCGTTATTCTTCATATCCACATATTGTAAAGCTCTGGTTGCAACATACCTAAATCACGTTAAATCATTCCTTTTCTCTGTGTGCATGCCGTCTTTATAATACTACTAAATAACGTCTTTACGAAATAGTGTTTCAATACTTCGGCACATGACAGGCCCATCAATCTCTCGGGGAAGGATACTTTTTGTTTTTATTTACCTAATAATGAAACACTCTGCTTTAGGCAGAACTAAAATCATGGGAATCCAAGAACAATATTTCTGTTCTTCATTGTACAGTCGAGGAAAGAACTTCGTATTATGTTTCACCTCTTCTACCACTTCTTGCTTTTCATCCTCCGGTGATTGAGTCGGTAGCGTGTGCGCCTTCCTCTCCCGATGTGGTTGAAACCCACATGGGGACGGACGTTTAAAAAGGTACAGTTGTATTATGCGGTTTCTCAAGCTCGCACTCTATGGAGGACTCCAAAACACAGCCACTTGGACGCAGTTGCCAGTTACACTTCTCACCCTACTCTCCGACAGCTTTTTACGCCTATACCCAAGCGTAAACCATAGGGGGAAGGAGGATCACTTCCCCCGAGACAAAGTTGTGTTCCTCTGATATGCGGATCAGTTTCCCTTCATCACCAGTAAAACATGGCTTGGACGTGTATAACAGAGCTGCCTACCCATCTCAAACGTGTGCAGGACTACATATATAAACATTTCACTTTTCTACTCTGGCAGTGTTTCCATACTGAGAGGCTCGACATGTTTTTCTGTCTATGTGTGTTTCTGTTTGATATGATCCGTCAGAGTGGAAAGTGATGGATATGCGCAAAGTGTGATGTACATGCACCCGAATAGTGATTTTTTTTTCTTTTTTCAATGACTGGAGTACACATGAAACAGTCGCTCTCGTGAGGCCAGTCAGCTCGGACGTGCTAGAGACCTGTGGTAGTGTTGTGCTAGTGTGCTTTAGTGATCTGTGATAGTGGTTGTGTTAGTGTGTTGTAGTGATCAGCGATAGTGCTGTGCTAGTGATCCGTGAGTGTGTGTGTTGTGGTGACCCGTAGTGACCCGTGATAGTGTGTGCTACCTTGTGTGAACTAGTGCGTAATGGCTTCCTCGGCAAAGAGCTGTGTCCCCACTGTAGGTACTGAAAAGGATTACCTTGAATTAAAGGAGGAACTTCTCGAACTGAAGCGGGAGGTACAAATTCTCAGGCAGGAGAAGGCACAAATGAGGGAATTGTTGGAGGAGATGTTGGAGGAGAAAGAGAAAAAGGCTGAAGGTTGGACACTTGTTAACAAGGGTGCAACGAAGTTCACTCTTAAAAAGCAAACGGAAATTAAGACAACTAATACATTCGACACACTACGGGACGAATGTGAAGGGAAGGCAGAGAGGGAAGTAGAGGAGAAGGACGGTGAGAGAACTTCCAGTACAGGTAAGTATAAACAGAACAAGAAAGGTAAGAAAAATGTTGTTGTTGTTGGAGACTCCCAGGTGAGATATCTGAACAGGGCCATGTATACTCCACTCGCTAAACATGTGTGTCTTCCAGGGGCCAGGGTGGCTAATGTGGTAGATAAAATTTCAAATATCGTAAAGGAAAGTGGTGACAAACCCACTGTGTGCCTCAGTGTAGGAGGCAATGATATTAGTAGCCGTAAGAGTGAGGTACTGTGGAAAAGGTACAAGTTGATGTTAGAAAAGGTTAGGGAGAGGGGAGGAACCCCTGTAGTGCTTGGTGTTTTACCAAGGTGGCGGGTTGGAAGGGAATGGTTGAGCAGGGCAATAGGGTTTAATTGCCGCCTTGAAAGGTATTGCAAAGATAATGCAATACCTTTCATAGACAGCTGGGACCGGTTTTATGGACGAAGTGCCTTGTATAGTTGGGATGGGACTCATCTTAGCAGGCAAGGAGTTACTGTTTTAGCTGGAATGATAGATAGGGAGTTGGAGGGATTTTTTCGAGATTGAGAAGTAGGTGTACAGGAAGATGCAGCAACTACAGTCAGAAATCATTATTACCATGTTTGGATAGATGCATCGATACTTGCAAAATTAAGAACAAAAGTTCAACCAATAGTGTAGATACATCCACTCAGGCACCTCAAATTGAGCAGGCGATGATAGATGACAGAACAAGCGATGATAGAAGGGCGATAAGAGATAGTACAAAAAATTGTTATATTAGTAAAGTAAAAGAGTTTCCCAGTTAGTAATAAAATAAATAACAGTAAATGCCAAGGTAAAGGCATAACTACTCGTAATAATCTGAAAGTGTACTACACAAACAGCCGGAGTTTACGTAATAAAATGGATGAACTGAGGGCTTTAATTTGTACAGAGAAAATAGACATTGCCGTTATTAGTGAAACTTGGATGAATACAGACACTCGAGAATTTTTAGCAGAATATCAGATAAAAGGCTATAATATTTTTGTGTCAAACCGTCAGGGAAGAAAGGGGGAGGAGTAGCTATTTATGTAAAGGATTCATTAAACTGTTACAATAAAGCAGACATTAAAGTAAATAGGGACACAGAAAGTGTCTGGGTTGAAATTAGTAACAATAGGGAGAAATTAGTCTTAGGAGCAATTTACAGATCTCCAAAATTAAGTAGAGCTGATAGTAAATACCTCTGGGAGGAAATTAGGAAAGCATCACAGTCCAGCTTAGTAATAATTGTTGGGGACCTTAATCTGCCAAGGATAGATTGGAGAAATCAGACAGGAGATGCAGAGTCAGAGGAATTTCTAGAGGTAGTACAGGATAATTTCCTTTATCAGTATATCAGGGAGCCCACCAGAGGTAATAATATACTAGATTTGGTTTTAGCTAATAAAGAAAATATCATTAGCGATATAGAGGTTGGTGGACGACTTGGTAATAGCGATCATGAAGAAATTAAGTTCAAATTTATTTGGGATGTCTGTTCCACTGAAAATACCTCCACCGTTCCTAATTTTCGTCTAGGAGATTTCGATGGCTTAAGAGCTTATTTTCGAACGGTATTCCACAGGGAGATTAGCAATTTGAGGGAATGTCAGGTTAGTGGGGATCCCCAGGTCATAGGTCAGGCGCAGGAAGCACGTGGGGACGTCCGTCAGGTGTCTGTGAGGGGGGAGGTGGTAGATAGGAATGTAGTCCAGGTGACGGAAATTAACTCAGCTCCAGTACCAAACAGACGTTCGACCAGTGAGAAGTATAACGAGTTAATAAATATAATATACGGAGGCCAAGATAGATATATTCCTTCAAAACCGTTTAGAACTAACAATTCCAGAACCAAGATGGTTAAACAACAGATAAAAATCTCTCATAGGCCAAAGGAAAGGAATATATAGAAAAATAAAACGTGGAGAGGAACACTTACGTAACCGGTACACAATTTTAAATAGAGAAGTAAAGAGGGAGATAAGAAAAGCAAAGAGAAGTTATGAAATTAAGGTTGCCAGTGAATAAAAAGTAAACCCCAAGGGTTTTTATCAAATGTACCGAACGAAAAATAAAGATAGGATAGGACCACTCAGAACAGAATCAGGTGACATTACCAGTGAAGATAAAGAAATGTGCTCCATCCTAAATAATTATTTCATATCAGTATTCACCAAGGAAAATCTAAGCCTGGTCCCTCAAGCAGCAAATATTTACCATGAGAATACGGAAAATATTCTTAGTAAAATAACCATTAGTAAGGAGGACGTATTGAAAGAAATTAACAAGTTAAAACCTCAAAAATCGCCAGGTCCGGACGATATATATGCAAAAATTATAAAAGAAACCAAAGAAGAATTATGTCAGCCACTTTTAACGTTATTTAATGACTCTTTAAGTTCAGGAGAAGTTCCAGAGGCGTGGAAAACCGCAAACGTAGTGCCCATCTTTAAAAAGGGTGATAAATCAGCTGCGTCGAATTATCGTCCGATAAGTCTAACGTCAATAGTAGGAAAAATGTTAGAGTCAATTTTGGCAAATAAGATTAGAGAACACTTAGAAAGATTTAATCTTATAAACGAAAGTCAGCACGGATTCAGGCAAGGACGATCCTGCCTCACAAATTTGTTGTCATTCTACTCGGAGGTCTATGAGGCAGTAGATAGCGATAAAGCTTACGATGTTATTTATCTGGACTTTAGTAAAGCTTTTGATAGAGTCCCACACGAAAGGTTAGTTAGAAAGGTTCGAGCACACGGTATAGACGGCGATATCTTAAAATGGATAGAATCCTGGCTGAAAGGACGAAAGCAGAGAGTATTAATAAATGGAAATAAGTCGGACTGGGGATTAGTAACTAGCGGTGTACCACAGGGTTCAGTACTCGGTCCCTTATTATTTATCATATATATAAATGATCTAGACTTAGGAGTCAATAGCAGAATCAGCAAATTTGCCGACGATACAAAAATAGGGCGTATCATTAACTCGACTGACGATTGCCATTACTTACAAAAAGACCTCGATACATTGTCCAAATGGTCTAAAACTTGGCAAATGGAATTTAACGTTGAAAAATGTAAAGTACTTAACGTAGGCAAGACCATTGGAGATACTAAATACAGCTTAGATAACAAAGAAATTAGCAAATCGGAATGCGAGAGAGATCTAGGAGTTATGATTAGTAACGACCTTAAACCTAGGCAACAGTGCATTAATGCGAGAAATAAAGCAAATAGGGTCCTAGGATTTATTTCGAGAAGCGTGAGCAATAGATCATCTAAAGTAATACTGAAACTTTATCTAGCATTAGTAAGGCCACATTTAGACTACGCAGTACAATTTTGGTGTCCTTACTATAGAATGGATATTAATTCGTTAGAAAATGTACAGAGAAGAATGACTAAAATGATACATGACGTCCGGAACCTGTCATATGAAGACAGACTGAAAAGACTAAGTCTGCATTCGCTAGAGAGGCGTAGAGTAAGGGGAGACTTAATTGAGGTTTTTAAGTGGATGAATGGTATAAATAAGGGAAATATTAGCAAGGTACTTAAAGTGAGCATACAGGATAGAACTAGAAATAATGGTTTCAAACTAGAAAAATTCCGTTTCAGAAAGGAAATCGGTAGAAATTGGTTTGGTAATAGAGTAGTAGACGAATGGAATAAGCTACCTAGTAAAGTAGTTGCTACCTCTTCCATTGAGAGTTTCAAGCATAGGCTAGATAAGCATATGACTAATAAGGGGTGAATATAGAATAAAGAAAATATTATAACCAATACTAATTAAAAAATAAATTTTCTTTTCAGGTTACACTATGATAGTCTCTATTCTCCTTTCACACTTTCCTGTAAAATGTCCACGCCAGTTTTTCTATACGGCGTGGTGTTCTTTCTGACTTTTTCCTGCCGGCTTCGGCTGGAGGGTTTGGAGGGCGGGGGAGAGCCTTCTTCTTTGCTATCCTTATCTCATTCTAGTAGTTCAGTTACTCTTCTAGGAGCTGCCTAGCATGGGCCAACCGGCCTACTGCAGTTATCCTCTCTTCTTATGTTCTTATGTTCTTAATATAAGGCTCGAAACACCAATATACTGTAATAAATAAATAAATAAATAAATAAATAAAAACAAGGAAGAAGAACGCCGTGGTGAAAGTATGTGTGAGTGAGTGTTGTGTTTCAGGTGAGGGTGTAGGATATACAGAGGCACAACGCTCCAACCCTTCCAACCCTTCATAGGTATGGTACAGTGTTGGTCCAGCCACCTGCCAGTTGAAGGTGAAGTTCCATGGGAAGGGAAGGACTGAAGACAATAGATCTCCCCTTACAGTGACACAAAACACACGGAAAAGAATCAGATTTACAGGCAGTTTAGCGAAGCAGACACTAAACATAATGAAAAGGCTACAGAAGGTTCAAGAAGTGATCTGGTGTCTGAGAGGAAACGAATTTAATTGCAGTTTGTGAGAGGGAAGAATAGTGACGATCTGAATTTCGTAACAGAAGTTCGGTCTGCTAGTAGGCCTTCCACAAGACCAAGTGGCAGTCCCTCAAACCCACAAGAAGAAGAAGAAGAAGTAGAAGAAGAAGAAGAAATGAAAAAAAAAATGCCATAGAACTGAAGAGGTTAATAGAAAAGGATAAGATGAGAGCTTAAATTCCCGTACCACAAAGAGGGAGGATAGAACATCAACAAAAGCTCGATTAATAGGAACAAGAATAACAACAAAGGAAATCTGATAATGGCAAGACCGAAACATAATAACTATTTGTCATGGTATTAAAAGGGTTATTGAGAAGGAAGGGATGGGAGCTATATTCCAGTACCACACGGAGGGAAGGCGAGAACAGCATCAACAAAGTCCCGTCTAATAATGGCAAGAACAATATCAGAGGTCTGTCTAAAATGTCTAACAACAGTAAGAATGTAAGGGTTAACAGGGAAGGAAGGGATGGGAGCTTAAATTCCAGGAGCACACAGTGAGAAGGAGATAACAGCAACAACAAAGGCTCGTCTAATAATGTGGAGGGAAAGGGTGGGTGAAACAAGAACCTGAACTCCCAGGGCCGGGCAAGAGGTACATTGCCACGCCACCATGTTACTGTGCAGCATCATACGGCTCGCTGCCTCTCCAAGCTTCATATATCCAGCGCTTTGTTTTGGACCCGAGAAGACGGTGTTATGTTACTCCCAGTAGGGTACATATTCTCTCTCTCTCTCTCTCTCTCTCTCTCCCTCTCTCTCTCTCTCTCTCTCTCTCTCTTTACGCTGCATCATTTATTAATTCCCCACTCCAGTGCCACAACCAAGCCCACGCCGACTGAGATGTCCTTGCAACACATAAAATATTGCCACATGAGTCTAGTGCAGCGCTGTATACGGGCGGCCAGAATACAGTACACACACACACACACACACACACACACACACACACACACACAGTCCACGCACAATAGGCAAAAAAGTCCACGCACAGGTCAAAGAAAACTCTGGGTACACCATTCACTGTCCTGTAACCCACACTGGCAGTTCATTGAGCCCTTTCACTACTATTACGTCTTATTTGGTTCTATTCTTTCTGCTTTGGGATGTTTTCATTTGACTATATATATTTTTTTCATCTGCAGTAGTGAAAGGATTAACAAGTGCTACAATTTATTCATCGATATTATTCAGCGGCACAAGTGAAAGAAATAAAAAAAAATGCTATATCTTGTTTAGCAATATAATTCAAGTGTACAAGTAAACTGAATAATCAGTACTCTTATTCAACGATATTGTTCCAGTGCAGGAGAGAAGGGATTGATCAAACATATCACTGCAGGTTAAAAAATCATTCTAAAACTCAAAAATAATAGTAATAATAATAATAATAATAATAATTAATAATAATGATAAAAATCTTGGAGGGAGCACGACTAAAATGATATAAACGTTTTTGGGGTGAAATGGCACATCGCCTCCTCACGATGACACCTTAAATACTTTATATCCAATACCACCAGACATTTTACTCAGCGTAGGAGAGACTTTTCGAACAGGAAGGGTTGATTACAGCCTTCTTTAACCCTTCCACCAAAAGAGGCCTCCCATGTAATAGTCAAAATCGTCTGGTAGGAGCAAGAAAAAGAAAAAAAAAACAGAGACGTGGCTGACTGGAGGGTTTAACAACGAGTGAACCAAAATCGTGTGTTACAACCAAGAATAAACCCCAATAGATGTTTAGAACTGTCGGGTTTGACTACAGGTAAATAAAAATATAAACCCAAAACGGAGTGATTGAAATAAAAGGTTTAACTACTGGTAAATCAGAATATAAACCTAAAAAATACGTGGATGAATGGAAGGGTTTAACTCCATGTAAATCAAAATACATCTCAAAAGGTATTCTCGAGTTGAAGGGTTTACCAACACGTAAATAAAAATCATCCGGCAGCAGCAAAAATAAACCCATAAGAGACGTGGCTGAATTGAAGGCTTTGAAGCCACAGCACAGGAGGAGCCAAGTTAGCACCTGTTGCGTATGTACTGAGTCATTTGCATGCCTTGGTGTCACACTGGCTCTGTTTGCAGTTCACACAGTACTTTGCATGGCGGTGCTTGAGCTGCGTTGCTGTTTCGGTGTTTCTTGCTTTGGTATTTTTTTTCTCTTTCTATATCTCTGTGTATCTATCTATTTATCTATCTATGTTTGTCTATCAGTCTGTCTATCTATCAAACCTTCATTTCCCGAGGTGCTTGGTATGGTCTTCTTTAGTTGTTTCACTACTAGTGATCTGTCCTAAATTGCATGTAATCATCTGAAGACAGCGAAGCTAAAATATAAAGATACGTAATGATATTGAAATGGCTGTTTCTCCCTTCACCAGCACATAACCTTGCCTGTCACGCCCTCTCTCAACAACCATCACCCTTAACTCTGACTGTATGTAGTACTTTCAAACATCGCCGCCCATAAACGCTATCAAACTCTCGTACGCCTGGGTCTCGTACTTTCATTCAGAGTTAATATGCAGCACTCCACCATCTGCATATATCAGACTTTAAAGGGTCTAAATCGCCACGCCTCACCGATTTCATTTTTTTGTTTTTCACACTGTTTTCGACCTCCACCCTCACCCGTTCAGTAGGAGGATGTCTTCTTCATTTAATTCATAGTTTCCTGATAATTTGGTTGAATTTAGGGGAGGGTATTGGAACTGGAAGGGTTAGATACAGTCTTCACCAAACCTTTCACTATTAGGATGTTTTAATGTGGTAGCCGCAATTATTTAAAACTATATATCGTATTGAGAGACTTTACTACACTCCTAGGGACATAATGTACTCTTCCTTTCAACACTGATAATAACCAGTCACATAAGCATCCACCTACCCTTAGCCATGCTTTGCTGCCAACATAAAAAATCTTTACAGTATTCAGCAGTTCTCTCCTTCCACACCATCTTTACTGGACACCTTCCCTACTCCCTCCATGTCCACTTTCTTATCCGTTTTCAAGGTATGTAAATTCCCAAACCATCTTGCCTTCTTTCTCACGTGCTGTCTCCACTTTCTGTCTTACCGAATAAATTTCCTTCTACCACTCAAAAAAACTACCGTGTTCTTTAATCAACATATTTTCTGCTGCCTGTTTCGCCTTCTTAGTCATTATTTTTTCACGCAACTTACCTACAAAGTGTTATATACTGTACAACACTTTCATTGCAATTTTCAACAATAAGGTTATGCAAGATAATTATGCATGATAAAAGATACAGTTCATGAAGCATTATTACTTGAAATGCAGAATTTACGAAACTGAGAGTCGTAACACCTTTTCCTTAGCTACTCATTCCGATCGTTACACTTCAATATCCTCTTATAAGCTATTGCTGGAAACTGTCGATGTTAAGACGATACAGAGAGAGAGAGAGAGAGAGAGAGAGGACAGAGAGAGGAGAGGGAGAGAGAGAGAGAGAGAGAGAGAGAGAGAGAGAGAGAGTACTCAGTTATAATATGCAAAATAAATCGAATAAATCGCCGAGGAAGAGTTACTACGAATCTCCCCTGCCACATGCAATACGACCCTTATAGCAGGGAGGGAAATGCCTGCCGCCACACAGTACAATATAGCACCATTTCCGAATTCAGGTCTAGCTTTATGGGCCTCAGGTATCGGACTGCTGGAGCTTGATCATAAAGCGTCCAATTCGAAATGGCTTTGGAGAATTCATGACATATCTTCCCAAGCAACTTATTTTTCACTTTATTCACTATCCTTTTGTATGTGAGTGAGGGTAATTATGCAGATATTTAAGATGGTACAAATAGCATAGATTAGGTTAAGGTGTAGTAGGCGAAATAAATCGCTAAGGAAATGGTGTTACGGAGCCTCCAATGACATCTAGAACACGGGCTGAATAATATATGTGCTGGTAGTCCCAAATTTTCTGTGACGGACGCAGCTGAATATTTATCTACGTTCAAACCAGACGATTTTATACAGTTGAAGGAAATCGTAGCAGAGAAAGGGTAAATCGTATCTCCAATTAACCTATTAAAAAAAAAAACTAAAATCACGAATAACTTTTTTGATTTTGTGGAAATGTAAGAGAATGATGATGATAAAGATGATGATAATGATCGTGATGATGATGATGACGGTAGGTTACTGAGACGTGCGTTGGTGTGCTTCAGATGACGTGTATGTTGTGTGTTTCAAGTGACGTGTTGTGTTTCAGGTGACGTGTATGTTGTGTGTTTCAAGTGACGTATGTTGTGTTTCAAGTGACGTGTATGTTGTGTGTTTCAAGTGACGTGTATGTTGTGTGTTTCAAGTGACGTGTATGTTGTGTGTTTTAAGTGACGTGTATGTTGTGTTTCAAGTGACGTGTATGTTGTGTGTTTCAAGTGACGTGTATGTTGTGTTTCAAGTGACGTGTATGTTGTGTTTCAAGTGACGTGTATGTTGTGTGTTTCAAGTGACGTGTATGTTGTGTTTCAAGTGACGTGTATGTTGTGTTTCAAGTGACGTGTATGTTGTGTGTTTCAAGTGACGTGTATGTTGTGTTTCAAGTGACGTGTATGTTGTGTTTCAAGTGACGTGTATGTTGTGTTTCAAGTGACGTGTATGTTGTGTGTTTCAAGTGACGTGTATGTTGTGTGTTTCAAGTGACGTGTATGTTGTGTGTTTCAAGTGACGTGTATGTTGTGTTTCAAGTGACGTGTATGTTGTGTTTCAAGTGACGTGTATGTTGTGTTTCAAGTGACGTGTATGTTGTGTGTTTCAAGTGACGTGTATGTTGTGTGTTTCAAGTGACGTGTATGTTGTGTTTCAAGTGACGTGTATGTTGTGTTTCAAGTGACGTGTATGTTGTGTTTCAAGTGACGTGTATGTTGTGTTTCAAGTGACGTGTACGTTGTGTTTCAAGTGACGTGTATGTTGTTTCAGGTGACGTGTATGTTGTGTTTCAAGTGACGTGTATTTTGTGTTTCAGGTGGCGTGGATCCGCCAAGGTGACATGCACGTGCTGACGGTAGGGCTGTTCACGTACACCACGGACGATCGATTCACGGCCCTGCTCTCAGAGGGTTCGCACGACTGGACACTCCGCATCGCCTCAGCACAGCGCTCTGACTCCGGCACGTACGAGTGTCAAGTGTCAGCTGAACCCAAAATGTCACAGCCTTTGGTGCCTCAGGTTGTGGGTAGGTTCATATAGTTTTCTCTGTCTCTGTCTGTCTCTCTGTCTGTCTCTCTTCTCTGTCTATCTATCTGTCTGTCTGTCTCTCTTCTATGTCTGTCTATCTGTCTGTCTGTCTATCTATCTATCTATCCCCACAACGAGACCTACAAGTGTTGAGTGTCAATTAAATTCAATATATCATAGATTTTTATGCTTAATTTTGTGGGTAGGTACGTAATATTTTCTCTGTCTCGGCTTCTTTTTCTCTCATTTTTCTCTGTGTCTATCTATCTACCTACCTACCAGTCTATTTATCAGTCTATCTACACTATTAAACCTACGAGTGTCAAGTGCCAACTGAACCCGAGATGTCACAG
This sequence comes from Coenobita brevimanus, assembly GCF_032717465.1. Taxonomy (NCBI): domain Eukaryota; kingdom Metazoa; phylum Arthropoda; class Malacostraca; order Decapoda; family Coenobitidae; genus Coenobita; species Coenobita brevimanus. Next base: position 114,885 of record NW_027643072.1, on the reverse strand, counting down.
CCTTTTGTGATTGAGGTTGTTAATAGGTTCATAATTCTCTCTCTCTCTCTCTCTCTCTCTCTCTCTCTCTCTCTTCATTTATCTATCTACATCTATTGCCTAAACACTCTGACTCCGGCATCCAAGAGTGTCAGATGTTTGAGGAGTTCAAGAAGTTGCTCTCTTTTGTACTTAGGTTGCCAGTAAGTCCATTTTCCTCGGACTATCTGTTTTTCCACTAATTGCAGGTTACTAGCAGATGTCATACTGTGTTCTTTATTGATGATTTATGTTGAGATTAATTCCTTCACTATGATGCCATATTATTAGCATTAGTCTAATTATCCCCAGACAAAAATATCCAGTTCATGAGATATTTTTGAAATGAAGGAAAGGAGGAAGAGGAATAATCCCCAGAGCTGGACCTAGAAAGATCATGTAACCTTGCTAGGGTGACGGGAGAGCGCTACCCCTCCCAGCGAGGCAGCTACGAGGGCGGGGCGCGAACTCTCGACCTCGCGGTCTCTAGTCAAGCCCTCTACCACTGAGCCACCCCTCTCCCCGAACTGAAGGGAATAATATTATCGTGCCCTCTTAAAATGAACAAAATCCTGATGGTCAGCACAAATAATAATAAAAAAAAAATTGCCACCAGGTTGAAAGAGTTAAGGGTGAACTCCCACGGTGCAAGGAGTAGGGAGTCTCCATTAACCTAATTACTGTAAGAGGTCTTCACTTGGGGAGGAAAGTAAAGGAAAAAAGAAAAAAAATACTACTACTATTACTAATACTGTACTACTACTACTACTGCTACTTCTATTACTACTACAACTCCTACTGCTACTATTACTACCACCACCACTACCACCACCATCACCGCCATTACTGTTACTAGTGCTACTATTATCATTGTTACTACTACTACTGTTGCTGCTGCTGCTACTACTACTACTACTATTACTACAACTGCTACTGCTACCACTATTATTCCTACTACTGTACTTTATTCCTAATACTTCCACTACTACAACTACTATTGCTATCACCAAGTCTGTTACTACAACTATTACTATTATTTCCGCACGACTACCACTACTACTACTACTACCACTACTAATAATGACAATAATAATAATAATAATAATAATAATAATAACAATACAAAATAAAATATAACAAAAGGAGTTCACCAGTACCCAGAAAGGAAGAAAAATTATTCTCACTGAAGAACTTAATAAACCGCGATGCTGTTTGTAACCTGTCGTATTTTTGTGGCTTAATGGTTTCTGTAGCAAGTCATTTTCGTGTGTGTTCGTGTTTTTATCTCCTCTTTTGTGGCCTGTGGCTTTGTGCAAGGGTGTGGGTGTTGCCAGAGTGACAGTATTGTGTGGGTGTGAGTGCCAAAAATGGTGTTGTGGAAAATGTGTATGAGGTAGTACTGTTGGTGTGTGTGTGTGTGTGTGTGTGTGTGTGTGTGTGTGTGTGTGTGTGTGTGTGTGTGAGAGAGAGAGAGAGAGAGAGAGAGAGAGAGAGAGAGAGAGAGAAAGGCATCCATGGGAGACAGTGTGTGTGTGTGTGTGTGTGTGTGCGAGTCTCTGTGTATGTGTCGGTGCATGTATGTATATGTGTGCGTCAGCCTGTATACGTGCTTGTTTGTGTATGGACGTGTATGTGTGTGTGTTGTGCGTGGGAAGAATGTAACACAACACCAGCGGCCTGGTATTGACAGCGTGGTGTGGCAGGGGCGGTGTGGTGTGAAATTGTTTACGTGATGCCGTGTCTGGTGTCGTGGTGTCAGGGCTGGAGGGGGGGTTGGCGATGAGTAGGGATGAAGGATTTTTTTCTCTTCTCGGGATGAAAGATGGGGTTACGGATGTGGAGAAAGAGATGAGTGTGTGTGTGTGTGTGTGTGTGTGTGTGATGAACGCCGGGATTAGGAAACCGGAATTAGGGAGGTGAGAGTGTAGTGTGTGCGTGTGTGTGTGTGTGTGTGTGTGTGTGTGTGTGTGTGTGTGTGTGTGTGTGTGTGTGTGTGTGGTGTGTGTGTGTGTGTGTGTGTGTGTGTGTGTGTGTGTGATGAACGCCGGGATTAGGAAACCGGAATTAGGGAGGTGAGAGTGTAGTGTGTGCGTGCGTGCGTGTGTGTGTGTGTGTGTGTGTGTGTGTGTGTGTGTGTGTGTGTGTGTGTGTGTGTGTGTGTCGGGTGGCGTGGAAGGAAGGAGGGTTGGAAGAGGGATAGAGAGGCTTGGAGATGTTGTTTTGTCGTGGCCACCGTAGATGAAATCCAGGATTAGACGTCTTGAATTAATGAGAGAGAGAGAGAGAGAGTAGCGTGGTGTGACCGAGGGTGAGAGTGGTTGGGATGAAGTGTTGGTGAGAAGGAACTGGCTGGATATGGGGCACCTTTTTTTCCCTCGTGATCACCTTGGATATAATATGAGTTTTCAGCATCATAACACCTTGTAAGTTGCTCATGGTCGACGCCAGTACCCTCAGTCTGACATAATAATAACGGCACTCTTAGAATCTCACGCTGCCATGTGCTTTTCACGGAAGGGTCGCGGACACACCGGTCCGAGCTCGAGTCATCACGAGGGGCAGAGGCACCCGCCATAACGGGAGCGACTCAGCCAGTGAAGGGAAGGAAAGAGGGGGCCCCCGCAGCTACGGCCGCGCGGCGGCAACGGCGGCGGTGCTCGACGGGGGCGGGGGAGGCGGCTGTCCGGCTTCAGAGAGGCGGGAGGCACAGACGACAAAGACGACGGCGGTGGGGGCTGAGCACCCGCGCCGGAGCGCGAGCACGGCCCGAGAACCGCTGCAGCCGCCGCCGCCGCCGGCCGGAACCCACCACCGACCACCGGACCGCCCCACACCACACCACCACACCAGGGACACCAGCACCACCGCCAGTGACGCCACCACGACGACACACCCGCACCCTGGGCCCCCTCCCGCCACCTCGCCGCCCCCTGGATGCCTCCTATCGAGGCCCAGTCCAGCGGCCACGATCAGGCTCCGCTTCCAGCACAGGCCCGACTGACCCGACCCTCAGAGCCAATCCTTATCCCGAAGTTACGGATCTAATTTGCCGACTTCCTTTACCTACATTAATCTATCGACCAGAGGCTACATACCTTGGAGACCAGATGAGGATATGGGTACGCATTAGCCCGAAAATGGGTCCGTCCCAGCCCTGGGGGACTGGTTCACCCAGCAGGTTACTCAGCAAATGCGTTTTCAAGGCCCGGCGGAGGAGCACGGGACGCCACCCACCTGCTGCGCTCTACGGCAGCCGTGTTACCATTGCCCTTTCTCACTGTGAGTGGCTTCCAGGGCCACGGCAGACAGATGGAGAGAAAGAAGGAGAATATATCGTGCTGCAACAAAGACGGCAAACAGTGTGGGAGGTGCTTGCGAGTTGCACGTTGTTAGTGACAGTAACACTGACATTATTCAACAAGACAGATGCAATACATTGCCTCCTTCCACAACAGAGGCTTCTTTGCATGTGAAAGGATGAAATACAAGTCTTGCATGCTGAGTATCGGGGAGATCAATGGCCAAATAACAAGACAGACAGATAAGATATATATAATACAGTTTCCCTCAGCCCAGGCCACAGCACGTGAGGAACGACCAAGGGAACTTCATATGGTAAGCGGTAGCAACAACAACTTCACTTGCCAAGTAACAAAGGTATGGACAAAAACAAAGATATATAGAAAAGATTGAGCCTAATTCCATTTATCTTTCGACAACAGAAGCGGCAGCCCGTGTGGAAGTACCCAGGAACTTCATATCGACCTACGTACCAAGGAACAGGAAAACAGACTTGGGTACGGGCAGAGAGGAAATATAGAGCATAATGCCATATATCTTTTCGCAACAGAGGGTTTAGCTCGTGTTGAAGGTCTCCAGGGAACTTCAGATGGTCAGAGGCAGCAACATCAACCTGCCATGCCAAGCAACAGGGGGACGGGTAGATATCCGAACAAATACTTGCCGATAAGGAGAAAAAGTAATATCTTGGAACGTGAATGGATTGAAAAATAGAATTACAGACCTTCACTATTATATTTTAAATCACTGTATAGATGTGATACTCCTTCAGGAGACGGGGGATAGGGATGGCAATCTGTTTAAACTCGGTGGATATACAAAGTATCAACTTATGGCGGGTGATGGTATACGGGGTGTATCTACATACGTAAGAAATTCCATTCCATCGGAGCTGTTAGAGTGTCCCCACAGGAGTGAAGGTGTGGAGTCAGTTTCCGTCAAAATTTATCTGAGTGAGGGTGTGCTGAACGTAATTAACCTGTATGTTTCTAAAAATTGCATTACCATTAGCTCTCTGCCTGATACTGTTTTTAGTGAAGTGACCTTAGTAGCTGGGGACCTTAATGCTCGTCACAAAGATTTGGAGACAGAGGGAAAGACCAATACTAATGGCGTGAGATTTAGACAGTTTATATTAGATTACCCTGAATCCAAAATACTGGGGACACAGGAGGCGACACATATCAAGGGAGGGAGATTAGACTACGCTGTGATTCTAAATGGTCAGGGTCTAGAGGGAAAATGTGAAACTGCACCAGACTTGCTAAGTGATCACTTCTCCCTTGTTATCACTATACCACTGGGAAAACGAAAAATCACACATAGCAGAAAACGATTAACACTACCCAAAGATAAAGTTGATTTCTTTATTGATGGTGTGCGGGAATGGTATAGTGGCTATCATCCGAGCAGTGTAGACCAGTTTTACGAAGACCTAGTTAAGGTTATTAACGAATTACTCAATCATAAAAGGCGCGTGTAAGAAAACTTGCTCATACCATACAGACAAATACTATAACAATAAAGAATTAAAACAACTGTCGCAAGTGATGAGACTGGCTCACAGAAAATGGGACACTCTACCGGGAAAAGCCCACACCCTGCAACACTATGTACTTCACTGCTCAAAATTAGCGCAGTTTAGAAATCCTGCTGTAGACTCAGTGACCGAACAAGTCGTTTGGATGTTTAATAACGATAAAATAGGAAGTATACTGAATTGTAAAAACATCAAACACATACTTAAGTAGACATTGCTATATTGTGATGTAAGAGTAACTGAACAAAATATCTGAGTAGGGTGAAGAGTACATTATGCTCTTATGTAATATCTCAGAGCAGGGTGAAAAGTACATTATGTTCTTATGTTAGTATGTAATATCTCGGAGTAGGGTGAAGAGTAGCTCAGCGTCCTCATCCTTTTGAGGTGATAATGTAATATATAGATATACCTGTATACGTATATGTATGTATAACTGTTTGTCTCAATAAACTGTCTAAATTCTAAAAATACATCCTCTTAGTCAGTCTTTCATTCTCCATTCTCTCCACATGTCCAAACCACCTCAGTGTATTTCTCCTAATCTTCTCAACCACATCCACATCCACCCCACAACGTTCCTCCACTTCTTCATTCGTCAACCTGTCCCTCCATGTCATTCCACATGCTCCTCTCAAGTAACTCATTTCCACTGCTCTCACTCTTGACTTGTTCCCCTCTTGCAAGGTCCACGCCTCGCTTCCATACGTCAGGGTAGGGATCACAATACTATCATGCAGGGACTTCTTAACTTCCATACTCACCTCCCTATTTCTCATCACTGCTTTCAGTGAACCAACAACCTTCCTTCCCTGCTGTACCCTTTCATTTACTTCATCCCCCAAAGTTCCATCCTTACTCATCACACTACCCAAGTACTTGAATGCACTCACATTCTCCATATCCTCACCATCTAACTTCACTGTACATATTGTGACTTCATTCCTCTCAAACACCATAACTTAACTTTTGTTTACATTAACTTTCAGCGTCCTCCTCCTACACACTGTCCCAAATTCATTCACCAAACCTTGCAACTCCCATTCATCTTCACTCAACAATACTGTATCATCAGCAAACAGCAACACCGGAATCTTCCAAATCTCACCCTCATTCATTAGAGCCACCCCTACATCCACTGCCCTACCTTGTACCTCCTTTACAACCCCATCCATATATATATTAAACAGCCATGGAGACATTACACACCCCTGTTTCAGTCCCACATTGAGATCAAAGAACTCACTCAGCTCACCATCCACTCGCACCGTAGCCCTAGCTCCCTCGTACATACTCTTCACAGCACTCAACAATTTCCCCTCCACTCCATATATTCTTAATACCTTCCACATACCTTGCCCATCTATTCTGTCATAAGCTTTCTCCAAGTCCATGAAGGCAGCATACACTTTCCTTCCCTTCTCTAGATACTTCTCCACTAAACATCTTAGAACAAATATCTGATCTACACACCCTTTTCCCTTCCTAAATCCCCCTTGTTCTTCTCCAACTAGCTCCTCTGTCATATGCCTAACCCTATCAGTGAGTATTCTACCATATATTTTACCAGTCACACTAAGAAGGCAAATACCCCTATGGTTACCACATACTTCTCTCTCCCCTTTTCCTTTGTACAGAGGAACAATTATACCTGATTTCCAGTCCTCTGGAACCCTTCCCTCTTCCCAAGCCAATCTACACAACTTCCATATCCACTCCACAACAATCTCACCCCCATACCTAAGCATTTCACCACACACTCCATCAATTCCTGGGGCCTTTCCCAGCTTAATCTTCTTCATCGCTTCCACTACTTCCGACCTACTGATCTCTTCCTCCCTCCTCTCATCTCTTCTTCTCCCAGCCATTCCCCAACCACTTATACTCACACTGCTCTCACTCTCTACGCTCAACAAATCCTCAAAGTGCTCTTTCCATCTCCTCAATTTCTCTCTCTTCTCCACCAACAATCTATTATTCCTATCTTTCACTCCCCTACTATTTCCCCTTTCACACTGCCTTACTTTCTTTACCTCCTTCCAAAACAATTTCTTACTCTCACTCCATTTCACACTCAGATTCCTCCCAAACTCTTCATCCACTTTCTTCTTACTCTCCTTCACCAGTCTCTTAAACTCCCTTCTCCTGCTCACATATACCTCTCTCTTCTCTCTCTCATCTTCTCCCCTACCTCTACTCGCCAACCATTCACCATATGCCTTCTTCTTTTGTTCCACAGCTCGTTTCACCTCATCATTCCACCATGCTGTCCCTTGCACACCCTTGCATTTCCTCCTCACTCCACAAACCGCCTCACACGCTGCGCCTATCTCTTCCGTGAATATCTTACATACTTCTTCCACCCCTTCCATCTGCTCTAGCTCATACCTTCCCAATCTTTCTTCCACTATGCTCTTATACTCTGTCCTTTTCTCACTATCTTGCAATTTCTCCACTCTTCTCACAGGAGCTGCTTCCTCCTGTCTTCCCCTTCGCCTCCTCAACCACTTTCTTTGCAGCTCTACCTTGGCCATCACTAAGTGATGGTCCGAGACTCCATTCCCCCACCCTCTCCACACCCTTGCATCCAACACTTGTCTTCTCATTCGCTCATCCAGACACACGTAGTCTATCATTGCCTTTCGTTCAACAAGTTCACCATCCATCCTCCTCATTACTCTCCATGTATACCGGTGGATCAGACACAACATTAAATTAGACCAGATCCTCTCCTCCCCCACCCCTTCCCTCAGATCCCATCCTCCCCACCCCACCCTCTCTACACGTCCCCTCCTATGTCATCCACATTTGCTAACCAACTCCTGACTGACGTTAGTGAGGGCGAACAAATCTACCAGATCAGTTTTTGCAAACACACGCCTTTTATGCATTTGTTTTAGGATGGGGAAGGGGGAAGGAGTGAGGACCTGTGAATTTATGACAGTGGATTAGCTTGTATATTTAGGCTGTTAAAGATCATGGTGACTTCCTTTTGTAAACTGTTATAAATCCCAATCTTTATGGCTATGACTGTTACTTCTCTCTTCAGTGTTATGCCTGAGCTGGGCAAAAATGATGTATAATGCTAAACTTGTCCCTATCATGAGAGGGTTGATGGTGATTATTAAATCTACGTGGAGTTGACTATTTCCACGCATACTTACAAACTGATCTACAAGACGGTAATATACAGCCTTAATTAGGTTAGTACCGGTAGTTGAAAATCTTGGTAGGTAGTCTAAGCAGGTAGATAAAAGTATGACTAGCCTCAATGATATCAACCTGCCCATCTACCTGTCCATCTACTTGTCAATCAAATTACAGCAGCCTAGTGCCAGAGTTCATTCAAGGTAGAAGTCAGCAAGAGATACATACATAAATACTGAGCATACAGCAAGGCATCAAAAATTACCAGGACTTGGAATGGTAATGTCTGGAGGTATTGTATGCTTATGTCCTGCCCTCATAACAAGCGCTCATTCTTAACCCTTTCACTTCGATGACAAACAATTTACTTCTGTTACAAGACGATTTTCTTCACCTGATGATACACTTCTCGGACAGGACGGGTTAGATACTGTATTAATTTCTTCAGAACCTGATTTTTCTCTCCCTAAGATAACTAAAATCGTCTGACGGGAAAAGAGATTTAAACAAACTACCTAGCCAGATTCAAGGAGTTAACTAAAACCGTCTGGACATAAAAAACGTACAATAAATCAACAACTTGGAAGAAATTGAAGGGGTTAATTATATCTTGCCCATTCACTAAAATACGTTTCTCTTAATCTGAATAACATCTTGAGGGGTTGGCAAGAATATGCATCCTAACACCACCATTACCATCTTAACACCATCTCTAACTATTTTAAATGGGGAAAGGGGGAGATGCAAAAACATGATGAAGAAAACGAAACTAGGAGAAACTGTCTTCAGGACATTAGCAAAACGAGGCCATACATCAACTTAATCATTTACTTTATCATTATCATTATCATCATCATCATTATCATCACCTTCATCATCATCTCATCTCCCACAATTTAAATAAGGTGTGCAGAAAACTGAAGCAGAAGAGCGAAATAAGCAGTAAAAAAAGGAACTATCAGTAAAGTACCCAGTGAACTCATTTCTTTCTCCATTTATTCCCTCATCATGATCATCATCATCTTAAACCCACCTCATGCTCTTTAAATGGACTGTGCAGGATCCGGAAGCAGACAGGAGAAAAATAATAGTGAGAAAATTTAATAACAAAGTATCCAGTAAAGTGATTGATTTATTTACTGATTTACGTCTTCCAATTAAATCTGCCTCACACCTTAAAAATAAACATTACATAATATTTCCCAGTCTACTTTCACCTTCCATTTCACTTCTAGCTCCTCTTCCTCTCCCTCCTTCTCGTCCTCTTCCTCCTCCACTTCCATACTCATCCCTTCCCCCTCCTCCTCCTCCTTCATCTCCTCCTCTTTAACATTCAACTCTTCCTCTTTCTTCCTCAGGTCTTCCTCACTCACCTCATACCTCGCTCTCCCTTCTCCACACTTCCTCTTCCTGCTTTTTCCCATACCAATATAATCCTCTAAGTGTGTCAGGCCAAATCAGATTTTTTATCCTGGTTACCGAAGGATGTTTTTACTTTGCTGAAGGAAGCCCCACATAGGCAAGAGATTACAAATATTGATGTACGCTCTCTCTCTCTCTCTCTCTCCTTAACAACCCTGCCTCCCCTTTGTCTCCCCTCTCCCTCAATCTCTCCATCCTCCTCCTCTTTACCCCACTTTGCCCCCTTCCCTCCTCCCCTTCCTTCCCCCTCGTATCCCCCTTCCCCCTCCCTCCTCCCCAACCATTCCCCCTCCCCCTCAGTATTGTGATGGTAATAGGGGCAATAAAGACTGACTGGTCACTTTACGAGGCGATGGAAAGAGAGGAGGAATGGAACAGGCATTTTTTAATCCCCATCTGAGATATGAGCAATGTCTTAACTCTCTCTCTCTCTCTCTCTCTCTCTCTCTCTCTCTCTCTTTCTGTCTCTGTATACGAATGGTGTGTGTGTGTGTGTGTGTGTGTGTGTGTGTGATCTTTCAAGTATGTACTAATCTGTTCAACACGATAACCTTCATTCCTTCATTCTTGCCGTCTCATGAAACCTTATCCAGTTTTTGAGCGACGTTCCGAAGAGAAGGGATTGGACACAGCCTTCATTAAATTCTCCACTACAAGGGAGGTCTCCTAAGTAAATAATAATAATAATAATAATAATAATAATAATAATAATAATGTTTCCTCGGGATGAATCGTATACACTTCTTTGGGAACGGTTCACATCTCAAAACCTCTACATCATAACCTTATCAATTACTGCTCTACCTACCCCCCCTTCCCTCCCCTCCCCACTTCCCCCTCCTTCTCCCCTCATTTACCTCCCCTCCCCCTCCCTCCTCCCCTCACTTACCAGCCCTCCCCCCTCCCGCTCCCTTTACCATCAAGCCATATCTCTTCTCACTAATAAAACTCTCCTCTGAGGCGATAAGATAAGGCCCTTGACTCCCACCTGCCTCTCTCGACTACGTTAAGATTAGATGCTGGTGATAGAGAGAGTTTTTACCTTCACCTGTGGAATGATTCAGACATACACAAAAGCTCTCTTATGATTCATGCACACTCAGACACACACACACACACACACACACACACACACACACACACACACACGTCCTGAGGGGTCTGACCACCTTGATATGTGTCACTGGTATGAATAGAAAGTGTACAATTAAATGCCAGTATATGAAAGGTCGTTGCCTACTCACAAGCACCTACTACACTACTACTACTACTACTACTACTACTACTACTACTACTACCACGAATAAATAATAATAATAATAATATTAATAATGATAATAATAATAATAATAATAATAATAATAATAATAATAATAATAATAATTTTAGAGGAATCTTAAGCAATAATATACGCAATTTTTTTTTTCAACATCGCTGACTTAATTGGTTTCAGAAGGGCACGGCAGCAGGTTTGAGAGAGAGAGAGAGAGAGAGAGAGAGAGAGAAGGTAATTACTATCTTCACATCATCAACCACGTGATTTTCATTATACTCTTGGCTCCCTAATGACGTCATCTCTTTCTCTCTCTCTCTCTCTCTCTCTCTCTCAAACCTCCCCTACTGTTTCTCTTCTCTGTCCCCTTTCAACTGTTCTATGTCTTCCCTTTCCTTCCCTTTCTACTCAACACTCTCTCTCTTTCTCTCTCTCTCTCTCTCTCTCTCTCTCTCTCACTCTCTCTCTCTCTCTCTCTCTCTCTCTCTCTGCGGTATTTAAGCCAGCAGTAAATCCCCAGGTGCACTACGATAAAAACGTACGCGTACCTTACGAGGGTAGGTAGCCACACACACACACACACACACACACACACACACATGCAGAGTTAATACATACACGCACATAAACAGCCTCGTTTATGTTAATCTAAAATACATGCACATACACACATACACATTCATATAAAAACAAATATACACCTTAGTAATCCCGACATACATTGTAAATATACACATGGATGAAACACACACACACACACACACACACACACACACACACACACACACACATGCAAGCAATCCACACACTAATAAACATAACCACAAAGGCAATCTCTCTCTCTCTACCTGTGTGCTAGCCTCAATACTATCTCCATTGACCTCAATTGGATCCCAGTCTATAATATTTCTATTTATATTCGACACGAGGGGGGAGAGGGAAGAGGGGGGCAAGAGGAAGAGGGGAGGGGGAGGGGGAAGAGTGGGAGAAGGAGGGGGAAGAGGGGAGGGAAGAGGGAGAGGGGGAAGGGAGCAGGTGATTGTACCCTTTCTCCGTTGATTCGAGTCCCAATTATCTCCAGTGCTATGAGTTGTTTAATTATATATCTGTTGATCTATATTTATATTTCTTTACTACATGTCAGTCGATTTTATTCAGCTCAAGGGAAAGACACTGGAAAAAAAAAACTCCATTACTTTCAATACAATTAGTGTTATCTTACTCTCCTTTTAATACTGACATGCGATTTTATTCAGCTTAGAGAATGGCTAAACGTCTCCAGCCATTCCTTTACTACCACACGGTCTTTTATTTTATTTCTGCTAAAGTTAGGCGTGAAATAAATGGAGTACAAAATAAGCAAGTGAAATCTATGAGAAAGATGGATGGAGAAAATGGGTCAAGGATGGAAAAACAAGAGGTAAGAATATGAAGATAGGGTTAAATAGAGGTGAGATGTGGTGAAGCTGAGATGACGGGCTGACAGACTGACAGACAGACAGAGATAGACAGACAGATAGACAGACAAACAGACAGGTAGGTACAGGTAGATGAACAGAAATAAACACATACGATACATACATCCAAAGAGTCACACATGTACAGACGAAATAAACAGACATGGAAAAATAAACACACACACACACACACACACACACACACACACACACACACACACACACACACACACACACACACACACAAAGATATACAGGCAAACAGACAGACAAACGAAGAAAAGCAGACAGACCAACACTCATTACCTTCGTCCCCCATAAATTTAGGTAGTAAAGACAAGGACATAGAAAATGGGGTGAACTAATCTTACCTTTACTGCCCTCCTCTACTGTATATCCACAGGGGGAAGGGGTTAAGCACAATCTGTACATTTATCTACCTGGCTGGCTGGTTATCTATCTATCTATTTATCTGTCTGTCTCTCTCTTTATATCTTTTTCTATCAATCTATATCGTATCTATGTCAGTCTGCTTTTCTATCTATCTATGAATCTATGTATCTATCTATCTATCCAACTATTTTCAGACACCTAAATCCCGGAGACCTACAAATAAATCGCCCCTGTCACCCTGTCCTTTGCCATCAAGCTGCCTTTCCTTCAAGTCATACACCTTCAGTTAACTCTCCACCCCATCCCCTCATAGTTGATCTCCTTCTCTTTCCCACTCCACTTCACTCACACACTCTCCTAGTCAGTCTCTCCTTCTTCATTCCCTCCAACTACCTCAGCCCGTTGACATGTTAGCTTCGTCTCAGCTTCGGTCTTCCCCTCCTCCTCCACCTCACTCACATACACTCTCCTAGTCAATCTCTCTTTCTCCACTCTAACTGTATAAATCCTCCTATATATCAGTTTATTCTCGCTACAGGCAGACGATTTTTCCTCGATTTTACTGGGCTCTTGTATTAGGGGGTTTGACGAAGGCTTTATCTCAACTCCTCGGGTCGAAAAGTCTCTCTTAAATAAAATCGTCTGAAGGTAGGAAGAATTAAATATAAAATAAGTCATTGGAGAGAGAGAGAGAGAGAGAGAGAGAGAGAGAGAGAGAGAGAGATAATGATAATGAATAAAACAACACACACCTTCCACTCTGAACACACAGACACTCAGACGCACACCATACCAAGCCCAACCCCCCCTGATGCCTAGATAACGAGCGCGCGCGCGTGCGTGCGTGCGTGCGTGCGTGTGTGTGTGTGTGTGTGTGTGTGTGTGTGTGTGTGTGTGTGTGTGAGAGAGAGAGAGAGAGAGAGAGAGAGAGACGTGTGACACCCAATGGTCCTGATACCAACAACATACACACACCGCCATATGCTCACGCACGCACACAAACCCACTCGCATACACACACACAGACACACACACACACACACACACACACACACACACACACACACGTGGCTTCTGGATTAGCCGAAGGTGTTATGTCGAAAGCCAATCATGTATTTTAACCCCCCCTCTCTCTCTCTCTCTCTCTCTCTCTCTCTCTCTCTCTCTCTCTCCAACCAATAGCTCCCTCATTTCCTCACTCTTTCTTGGACGTTCTCTTACACTCCTTCTCTCTTTTTTCACTACATTTCGCTCTTCTCACTTAATTACATCCCTCCATCACTCTCTCCTACTCAGTCCCAATTATCCCCTCTCGTTCATTTTCCTCTTCTCTCCTAATAATATAGTTTGCCTTCTTTCACTGTTTTCCTCTCCCTCGTTCCTTCACCTTCCCTCTACTCAACTTATACTCCATGCACCCTATCTCTCTCTCTCTCCCTCTCTCTCTCTCTGCTTTCATCTTCAGCTCTAATATCTGTACCTCACTTCTTCCCTCTTCTTCTTCTGTTCCCTTTTCTCCAGATCTCTTTTTACTTCTTCGTTCCATTTCTTTCATATACCCTAGTTTAATCTGTCTGATCAACGTTCTTTTTCAGGCTACAGTTCTTTCCATTAGTCTTTATTTTCTTCTAGTATTAGTTTTTCCGCGTCGATAACTTTCTTGACTTACATTCTTTTTTATTATCCTTTTCTTATTCATTCATAATTTTCACTCAAAGTTTTCACCCACTTGTTCTTTCCAAAATCCTTCCCGTTCTTTTTTTTTCCGGTTTTCCTTTTTCCTCCATACTTTCTCGAACTCCAAATGTTTCCATTATCGCCTCCGTTTTCCATTCTTATTGGTTTTATTTTTACACCTGCTGTTTTCACACATAATTGTCCATTTTTCTCTCTCCTCTGATATACCTAATCCTTTTTTCTGCTAAGATGAGGGGCAACTTCAGTCAGACTGGAAGATAACTTTGACTAATAACCAAGGAGATTCATTTCTGCTTCATTACTAAGGCTGATTAAATTTGATGGACCCGCAACTTAGTACCGTATATGCAAGAGTGACCCTGTTCCATCAGATGAAATGAGTATAATTATTTTCATTTATCTTTTCCTATTCCTTACTTGTTTCTCCTTTGAGTCCGAGGCCTCGATGGCGCAGTAGGCAGCGCGTGAGTCTCATAATCTCAAGGTCGTGAGTTCGATCCTCACTCGGGGCACTATATTTTACTGGAGACAGCCTTTAGTGATTCAGTGGCGAGATGGTCTTTTCAGCTGAGTAAAATCGTCTAGCAGTACCCTAGATATGTTCCAAAACCCTATAATCTTAACACTTCTTAAAATTAGTACTCGAGATAGGGAGATGGCAGTTTCAAGCCAAGTCAGAGTAAAGGGAGTAGAGTGTTTATCTTTCTCCTTTATCTCTTTACCAAATGCGTTGCTCTGTCTAGTTTTCAACCTCTTGAATACTTGGATTTTACTCAGCTGAACAACAAACCGTCCCGTGTCTACCTAATAAAATACCAAAGAGAATCAACAGCAGCGAGAGGGTTAGGTGTCCACGTTATCATCTAATTAAACCTTTCCCCACTACGGATGTATGGAGGTACAGTGCCTTATACAGGTAGACTCTTGGACTACTGTGTAAAAGGACGCGAGATCGATCCTGGCCTGACGTAAGGAAAGCTTCTGCGGATTCAGATCTCGCTGAAAAGTCGTAACAGATCTTAAACAAGGCCTTCAAAATACCCCCAGTAATACCAGCACCATCACACCAGTCGGGTATTGGTGTTCAAGAGCCGACGCGTGATGGTGTGTGACGCAATCTGTTGCGCGTTGAAGGGCTGTCAAGCCTTGGGGAACGGACTTAAGGTTTATACGGGATTTAGCATAAAATTCCTAAGCCCTTCCGTACGAGTGACGTGGGGAGAGAGTAACGTACCTGCTGTGACCATAAATTACACAAACAGCGGAAGTCTCAACAATAAAACCTTTCACTTTGATTAACATTCAACAATTTTGCAGGGAGCATTAACCCCCTCAGTCCGACGCAGTACTTTTCACCTTATTCTGGCTATATTCAGACAATGTTAAGATTCTGAGAGACTTTTATAAATCAATGTGTTAGTAGTAGCCATCCTTAACTTCTCCCCAAGTCTGTTCAACCTAAATAAAACTGCCTGTTGGTAGCAAGATAATAATCACCATCATCATCATCATCATCATCATCATCATCATCATCATCATCATCGTCGTCATCATCATCATCATCATCGTCATCATCATCATCATCATCATCGTCATCATCATCGTCATCATCATCATCATCATCATCGTCATCGTCATCATCATCATCATCATCATCATCATCATCGTCATCATCATCATCATCATCATCATCATAACAATACTGCACAGGATGGAAGGCGTTTAAAAAGAGTGGACAAGGCAAGGGTTCAAGTTTTACATCCTCGTTCACTGTCAAATACCCGGAAGTTGAGTGTTTCCGGCAACTGCTGATTCCGTCGCCACCGCTGCAACCATGCGGCAACAAAACATAAAACGGGATACTCGGCGACACTACATAATATACAGCAGAGGAAGAAGCCACTAGTACCACCACTTCCGTCTCGTAACCACAAATACCATCACCTCCTTCTCGTAACCACAAATACCATCACCTCCGTCTCGTAACCACAAATACCATCACCTCCTTCTCGTAACCACAAATACCATCACCTCCTTCTCGTAACCACAAATACCATCACCTCCTTCTCGTAACCACAAATACCATCACTTCCTTCTCGTAACCACAAATACCATCACTTCCGTCTCGTAACCACAAATACCATCACCTCCTTCTCGTAACCACAAATACCATCACCTCCTTCTCGTAACCACAAATACCATCACCTCCTTCTCGTAACCACAAATACCATCACCTCCTTCTCGTAACCACAAATACCACCACCTCCTTCTCGTAACCACAAATACCATCACCTCCTTCTCGTAACCACAAATACCATCACCTCCTTCTCGTAACCACAAATACCATCACCTCCTTCTCGTAACCACAAATACCATCACCTCCTTCTCGTAACCACAAATACCATCACTTCCTTCTCGTAACCACAAATACCATCACCTCCTTCTCGTAACCACAAATACCATCACTTCCTTCTCGTAACCACAAATACCATCACTTCCTTCTCGTAACCACAAATACCATCACTTCCTTCTCGTAACCACAAATACCACCACCTCCTTCTCGTAACCACAAATACCATCACTTCCTTCTCGTAACCACAAATACCATCACTTCCTTCTCGTAACCACAAATACCACCACCTCCTTCTCGTAACCACAAATACCATCACTTCCGTCTCGTAACCACAAATACCACCACTTCTTTCTCGTAACCACAAATACCATCACCTCCTTCTCGTAACCACAAATACCATCACCTCCTTCTCGTAACCACAAATACCATCACCTCCTTCTCGTAACCACAAATACCATCACTTCCTTCTCGTAACCAAGATATATTTTTCAAGGAGGAACGAGAAGGAAGTACGGTGTCTTCTTAAACCTCTTGTTCCTTCTAAAAAAAAACAAAAAAAATCTTATAGGAATGCCACATACTCCATCCATTCCTTTACCTCAAATTCTGTTCTATTCTGACCTCAGTTTCGAGAGGGGAATCAATAACTTCTATACTCTTTTCACCTCAACTTGGTCTAAAACTGCAATGTGTCAATCCTGAATTCTAAGCTTTAACAACAGATTAGCATTTAAAATATTATGCTAGTCACGAAGAAGTGCTATTAAAAGGTTGTGAAGCCGCCACTACTTTTTTTTCTATCAAGCTTTGTAAAATGAGCTGCAAAAGGACGAAAAGCTGAGTCCAAGAGACTCCCTATTACCCACTGCTTAGCGATTTATTCCTGGGTAAGTGAGGTTAATATAATTTTGTACGTTACTTATAAAGAGCAAGATGATATTAGCATGATTTAAACAACACAGAAGAGGATAGCAAGGTGTAATACGCAAACTAAATCGCTCAGGAAGAGGTGTTAGGGAGAGTCCTTATCCGAAGAGAATACGGATGTGGGTGAAAAAAGTAGGCTACGTGTTGCAGAGAGCCATGTGAAACTATGTGTGTGTGTGTGTGTGTGTGTGTGTGTGTGTGTGTGTGTAAATTTGTAGTTATATTTATGTACGTATGTATGTATGCTATTACGGAACCAACAGTAACTATAGAAAAACACATGTATCTTTATTAGGAGGCAAAATATATATTAATATGTATAGGCTATAGACGAGCAGATACCGTGTTGCGAGAACGGCTCAGTCTCCTGGTGTGGGCGCGAGTGTTGCAGTGAGATCAGAAAATGAAGAAACGACGCAGGGTAAACTGTGATACGACAAGCTGATCCGTCCCCGCAACACACGAGAGGGCGACAAGAGCTGCGCCGTATTGGTAAAGAAATAAAGAGCAGTTGTCTTCCTTTGTCTTATTATTTTCTTCTTCCGCCTCCTCTCTTCTTCATTCTGCTTCTTCCTTTTCCTTTTCTCCTTTCTAATCCCTTCCTTTTTCTTTTAGCTTAATTTTCTACTTACTACTTGCCTTCTCCCCTCTCTGTTCCTTCGTCTCTCTCTCTCTCTCTCTCTCTCTCCACTGTCTTCCTTCTCTCCATCACACCTCTCTCCTTTCTTATCTCTTTCTTCGCCTTACTTTTTGTCTCAGTTTCTCCATCTTTCACTTCACTAGCCCTGCCACTCTCAGCCCCCCCCCCTTCCCACTTATCTCTCCTCTGATTCAAATTAACTGCCATTCCCGTCTGCTAATCTCTCTCTCTCTCTCTCTCTCTCTCCTGTCATCCCCTACCCTTTTCATTGCCCACCCTAACTTTTCAATTCCCTATCCATCCCCTTCCTCTTCATCGGCCTCCTTCTCTTCTCCTTCCCATCTTTTTCTCCCTACCTCGATCCCCTGCCCTGCTCTCCCCCTACCCCTTCCCCTCCCCGTCCCTGCCCCTGCCCCTGTGGTGTTTATGAGGGGCAGTAAAGCAGCATCAGGCCAATAAAGTGATCTGTTCACCCACACCAAGACATCCAGCAAAAACCACACACACACACACACACACACACACACACACACACACCGCTCGCTGGTGCAGTGGTAACGTTCTCGCTTGCCATCTGGTAGACGAGAGTTCGCGCCTCGCTCAGGTTGCGAAAAGTTTCACTGACGAAGTGGATGGTTACTGTCCCCCTTGAGCAAGGGGACGGGTGTGTGAAGGTCACAGCCTTGCCCTTAGATCGGACTATATGAGCTCTCAGCTCCCTTCCGGGAGGGTAAAAGCTGACGATCACGACCATCAACTGATCCTGACCGACCCGGTGACCGACCCGGTGAATTACACCCACACACACCTCATGACTACATAAACATACACATATATACACATAAAATATATACCAATATACAGGTATGTAGTCTAAATATACAAAACTACGAAAATATAGATACCGTATATATACAGGGATATAAATCATTTCTATGAAAAACGACGAACATGTAAGTGCGTACACTATGCATACATACATACGTACACAAACGTAAATACACACTCTGCTACTTTCACAAACACTTACATTTTGACTTCACACACTTTCACCTCTCTCTCTCTCTCTTTCTTTCTCTCTCTCTCTCTCTCTCTCTCTCTCTAACACGGGCCTAAGGTAATGTAATTTGATGAGTCTACACAAGGCCGCCATCTTGAATTTGGAGGGGGGAGGGGCAAGGAGTGTGGAGAGTAAGTGTGGATGGAGGGAGAGGGAGGAAGAGAAGACGTGGATGGGGAGGGAAGGAGAAAAATGAAGAAGGAAGAGCAAAGTCGGAGAGAAGTGAGAGAAAATGGGATAAAGAAATGCCAAGATAAACAGGGATATGATTAAAAGGGATATGATTACAAAATAAAGAAGAAGAAGAAAAAGAAAGGCGTGAAGAGCGAGAGAATGTGGAAGAAATGGAAGAGGGGGAGTGCAGAGGTGGAGAGAGAGAGAGAGAGAGAGAGGATGTACTGAGGTGACAGAGTGTGGAGCAAAGTGAGGGAAAAAAAAAAGTCAGTTTTTCTTATAATGACGATAATAAAGAGAGGCAAAGGGAAGGAACCTTAGAGACTCTCCCTTCTAAAGAAAGATGATGATTAAAAAAAAGCAAAATAAAGATAAATATCAAGAGAGAAATGGAGAGAAGAAGCAGAGATGAAAGGAAGAAATGTGGGTGACGAGAGGAGAGAAGAGGAGAGGAAAGGAGAGGAGAGGGAAGTACAGGAACAAAAGGAATAGCGATTGAGAAGACAAGAAGAAAAGTGGGAGAAGAAAGCAGAGAGATGAATAGGAACAAGAGGAAGAGAGACTGAGAAGACAGGAAGAAATCTGGGAGAGGAGAGGAGAGGAGACGAGACGAGAGGAGAAGGAAGTATAAGAACAAAAAGGAAGAGAGATTATGGCAAGAAGGGGATGTAGGGTGAAAGAAGGGGAAAAGAGCATGATGTTTACTGAAATAAAGAGTACAAAGGTAGCAAGGTTTTTATATATAATGAGAGAGAGAGAGAGAGAGAGAGAGAGAGAGAGAGAGAGAGAGAGAGAGAGAGAGAGAGAGAGAGAGAGAGGGAGAGAGAGAGAGAGAGAGAGGGAGAGAGAGAGAGAGAGAGAATTAGTTTACAGTAGATTAAACTCCCTAATACATTAACAGCCTTCAAAAATATAGCCATTCTATTCAGCTCCAGTATCTCTCTCTCTCTCTCTCTCTCTCTCTCTCTCTCTCTCTCTCTCTCTCTCTCTCTCCTCATTATACCTCAACCCCTCCACTACAAAGACGATTTCCTTCAAGTTACCTCCAGACGATTTTATTCAGCTCAGGCTATATCAGAAACTAAAAGGATTCAATATTCCCTTCATTTACCCCTTTACTATAGCCTCTCCTCAGCTGCATTAAATCGTCTGAAGGAAGAATTAACTAAGCGTCGTCTAATACAGGCGGTTAAATTCAGCTAGGAATAAAATCGTCAGTCCTTCTTGTCTTTTTATTCTTACTATATTCAGACGATTTTTTCTTCATACTGGGGCAGGATTTTAGATGTGAAGGTAAGGAAGGATATACAATGATTTAATTCATCTAGTTAGAGAGAGAGAGAGAGAGAGAGAGAGAGAGAGAGTGTGTGTGTGTGTGTGTGTGTGTGTGTGTGTGTGTGTGTGTGTGTGTGTGTATATATATATACTCTTCACAGCATTCAACAATTTCCCCTCCACTCCATATATTCTTAATACCTTCCACATACCTTGCCCATCTATTCTGTCATAAGCTTTCTCCAAGTCCATGAAGGCAGCATACACTTTCCTTCCCTTCTCTAGATACTTCTCCACTAAACATCTTAGAACAAATATCTGATCTACACACCCTTTTCCCTTCCTAAATCCCCCTTGTTCTTCTCCAACTAGCTCCTCTGTCATATGCCTAACCCTATCAATGAGTATTCTACCATATATTTTACCAGTCACACTAAGAAGGCAAATACCCCTATGGTTACCACATACTTCTCTCTCCCCTTTTCCTTTCTATAAAGGAACAATTATACCTGATTTCCAGTCCTCTGGAACCCTTCCCTCTTCCCAAGCCAATCTACACAACTTCCATATCCACTCCACAACAATCTCACCCCCATACCTCAGCATTTCACCACACACTCCATCAATCCCTGGGGCCTTTCCCATCTTGATCTTCTTCATCGCTTCCACTACTTCCGCCCTACTGATCTCTTCCTCCCTCCTCTCATCTCTCCTTCTCCCAGCCATTCCCCAACCACTTATACTCGCACTGTTGTCACCCTCTACATTCAACAAATCCTCAAAGTGCTCCTTCCATCTCCTCACTGTAGTGGAAGGGTTAATGTAGTGTGTGTGTGTGTGTGTGTGTGTGTGTGTGTGTGTGTGTGTGTGTGTGTGTGTGTGTGTGTGTGAGAGAGAGAGAGAGAGAGAGAGAGAGAGAGAGGTGGGGGAGTTGATGAAATGATGTGGAAAAATACTACGTGTCTTGTAATCACTCACCTGCATTGCCAAAATTCTATCTCTTGAGCATTCTTACTTGGTGTGCATCTCCCCCTGCCTTCGACCTCCATTTTTCTAACGCTGTGTGTCCAGGTACAGCATGGTCTTGACGTTGGCTTGCTTGTTTGACTATCTTGAGTTTGTGTTCAGCCTTTGGTTCCTTCTCTCTGAAAAATGAAATAGTGTTAGTATATTGTATTGCTAGCACTTACTGTTAGGAATTTGGCGGAGAGGAACACGCAGAGAACATCAGGAAAATGGTAATGAAAATAAAAAAGATAAGAAAACTGTATAAATAAATGAGGGAAACCTGTCATAGAGGTATCCAGGAAAAATGGCCTTGGGTTCATTCTTCCTTGCATAAAAAAAAAATACACAAATAATATAGACTCCTTCAACACTTCGTCTTAATTTAGTCCTTAATCTTAAAACTATGAGACCAAAGGAGAATTAAAGACCTCAGTTTTTCACGGTCACTAATGTAAGACCAGCAGGGATCAGATTTATTAGCCTGCATGCCACATTTTGAGTTCCTAATTAAGATATCATACAGGTAAAATCAACACATCAGTACAGGTGCATAATATCAGTGATGGTTTGTGTAGCGTGTTGTGAAGCATGTGAACTGCAGGATTTTCTATCCATCTATCTATTGCCAGCCGCCTTAATCCCTTATATGGGGTGGCCACAAACATATCGCCTCCACGTCACCCTGTCCCCCGCCATTTCACTTCCCTACTCCCTCTTCACACACCCCTTCCCCATATACCTCTCCACTCCATCCCTCCATCTCATCCTTGACCTTCCCCTCCCTCTCTCCCCCTCCACCTCAGTCGCATACACTCACCTCTTCAGTCTCTCACTCTCCATCCTCTCCACATGGCCAAATCACCTCAATGTGTTTCTCCTAACGCTTCCTATCACATCCACATTCACACCACAACGCTCCTTCACATCCTCATTTGCCAGTCTGTCTCACTATGTGACTCCACAGGCTCCTCTCAAACAACTCATTTCCACTGCTCACGCTCTTGACTTATGTCCCTCCAACAACATCGAAGCTTCACTTCCATACGTTAGAGTTGGTATCACAATACTGTCATGTAATAAATTTTTCACTTCCGTGCTCGTTTCCTTGTTCCTTATCACTGCCCTCAAGGAACCAGCAACCTTTCTTCCTTATTGTACCCTTTCAAGCACTTCACCCTCCAAACTTCCATCCTTACTCATCACGCTACCCAAGTACTTAAACGTATTCAGAGTTTCCATTTCCTCATCATCCAACCTCACTGTACATTCACTGACTTCACCTCTCTCGAAGACCATAACGTTATTCTTCCCTACATGTACCTTTAGATTCCGTTTCTTACACACTCTCCCAGACTCATCCACGAAGCCTTGCAGCTCCCCTTCGTCTTCACTTAACAACACAGTACCATCTGCGAACAACAATACAGTGAGTTTCGAAACACTGCCCTGTCTCACTAGGGCCACTCCAGCATCCACTGCCCTGCCTTGTATCTCTTTTATAACGCCAACCATATACAGATTGAACAACCATGGAGACATGACACATCCCTGTTTCAACCCAGTCTTCAAATAGAAAACTTCACTCAGTTCACTATCCACACGCACTGCAGCCTTAGCACCATCATACATACCCCTCACAGCATTCAGCAACTTCCCATCTACTCCATATATTCTTAATGCTTTCCACAATCCTTGTCTATCCATCCTGTCATTTGTTTTCTCCAAATCCAGTATTTTACCGCAAATTATTACTCGATGCATTCCGGTATATATTATGCTTATAGGTCATGAAAATTTGCCAGTTTAATGACTACATTCATTTTGTTATGAGTATTTATTAGACTTTACAAATCTGACACATAATTATTACCAAGTTACAGTGACCTAATATATCTATCCTGGCATCATCAATATACTAAAACGTCTGGTGTCACTGTTCTGACATGCTTCCAATACTGTTAACTGTTTAAGCCGACCAGTGCTATGAACAGTTTTATGAAATATTCTTTTTTCTCATCCATGCATTCATCAGTGCCTAGAGTAAGTGTTTTATTTATGGAACGGTTATCTGAACTCCTCGATATGTCGATAGAGTAAGTGGGAGAGGTTTAAACGACGGAATACAGAATACGGAAAGGTCAGTGAAAGTGATATCCACATTTGAAACAATGACTGGCAGCATCCAAGGTTGAACATAACACATGAAGTAATAATGATGAGACCAGAATATCTGACAGAATAGTGAAAATTCTTTACTTATTCAACATCATGACACCTTCTCATTATTATTATTATTATTATTATTATTATTTAACTGGTACAACCTGATGATTATAATTGGCTCAGGTGTGAACACTGCAGGTAACTGGGTTGTCAACAGTCTCCTCTACTCCTGCCAGCGTCTAGAGATTTCTCCTAAGATGGATGAAGCTCTACTGAAGGGAAGAGGCTGTGTGTGTGTGTGTGTGTGTGTGTGTGTGTGTGTGTGTGTGTGTGTGTGTGTGTGTGTGTGTGTGTGTGTATGTGTGTGTGTGTGTGTGTGTGTGTGTGTGTGTGTGTGTGTGGAGGTGTGGCTGTGTATGGAGGTGTGGCTGTGTGTCTCTGTAGGATATTACACAAACCAGCTCCATAACGTGGTGTCTAAATATGTATATCATCATTTCGTAAAGCCTCTTATTTCCTAAGTACAGAATCACCCACTGTCTATCAATAAAGATAATATATACTTACATATATTCACACCATATTACTTCTACCAATGACATACACACACTCTGACACATAAACATAACCAATACTTTACAATATTTCCACTTTCACAAACATCACACTCCCTACACACCCATCCCATTCCAAGATGTACTTTGCCAGCATGTGGTAGTTAATTCTGCCTTTCACTCTCCCTCATATTTCTCCACTTTCATATGCATCATCCCTCCTACGGACACCCATCTCCCACTGGCACCTCGTCAGCATGGAAGTTAATTCTGGCTATCACTCTCCCTCCGACTGTAAGGTCCGACCCTACACTGAACGTAGCATAGATTAATAAAGATATATATTCAAGGAAAAACTCCAGGATTATGTTAAGCTGAGAGAAGACCTTACAGAGCAACAGAAAAGAAAAATCAATTGACTCGCTACTATGGATGTATTTATATCTCGGTGCTCTTTCTTATATCTAAAACTAATCTCTGGAGGGGTGACCACAAACAAACCGCCTCCATGTTACCTTGTCATGCATCATCAGGCTGCCTCTCCTTCAACTCACACCAGCATCGTTCATATACCTCTCCACAGCATCCCTCCACCTCATTATTCTCGGTCTCCCACTACTCGTCTCTCCACCTAACTCACATACACTCTCTTATACTCCTTTCACTCTAACTTGTCCTAATATTACTGTCTCTGTCTTCAGTTCTGAGCTGTAGCAATACGAATACCAGAATATGACGCGTAAAATAAATAAATAAATAACAAGCATCATGGTAGGTGGTGGTAGGTGGTGGCGACCATCATCCACTCACTTGATGTAGTGCTGCCTACTTCTTCCTTAGCCTTTATCATTCTTTTTCTGTGCCTCCCCTCCTCTCTTCCTATTTCTCGCATCTTTCCTGTCACTTCTTATTGCTTTTCTTTCCTTTACAGGTGGCTTTACATTGAGTGACAAGCCAAATGGTTTCCTGTAAGCCAAGAAACCATTTACAACGCTGGGTGGTAACCATATAACCAAACCATACGTGCTCCCTACGTGTCAACAAGTGGGTTGGTGGAGGGTTAGTGCCCCTCCCCGTAAAACAAATAACTCAAAGTCAAATGGCCACCCATTACGGGATTATGGCGTCTGGCAATAGATAGATAGATCATGGTAGGAACGTACGTAGAACCGTAGTACTGTATTATATTTTCCTGCCACTGAGCTACATGAAATAAGCTACAATGGGACGAAAACCTGGGCCAAGTTAAGGTGGAAGAACTATAGGTAATCTCTCAGTCTTCATTGCACATGGCCAAACCATCTCAAGGTACCTCTCCCAACACCCTCCAGCGCATCCACATCAACACCACAGCGTATCTTTACTTTTTCAGATTAATACAGACGATTTGGCGCAGCGGCGAGAACTCGTAGCTATCAAAGAACGAATGAACAGTATCCTCGCTTACCCTTCTGTACCTCAAGAAGACGGGGAAGCTGTTTACACACTATAATCCTATCACTGAGTTAATATACACACAGCACCTGCGTCCTCCCCTTTCTCGGTTAGAGGGTGACTGATGGGATTCGGAGCTTCAAGAGTTCACAGAGTTCCAGTTCGAGACAGAAGACTCATTTCAATCATGCTCGGTAACATTTGCTTTACTGTATATTTCATTTTAACTATACTCTTTTCACTTATGTGTTATATACTTAAACATTATCATTATCTTTACATTAACCACTTCACTCTGAGAACGTCTCTTTGCCTCTGTTCATATTACTGTCAGACGATTTTAATTATCTAGAGTAAAACCTGTCGAAAATGATCGCTTATAGCATCATCATCCATTAACCTCTACGTAAGATGCGCCTTTTTAATTATATCTGCCACCGAGTCTCAAGATATTAATATATATATATTTTTTTATTATGACATACATATTAACATCTGACTGCCAGAATGTATCTCAGCTGAATGAAATAATCTTAGTAAGTATTTAGGTGCGTTTACACTACCCATAAGATCCTCTCAGTATCCCACACATCATCTTGGCTCATCATCATCATCATCATAATCATCATCTTATCACCGTTATTATTAGATTACCCATCATATGACTACAACATGTGTGCCCATGCGTGTATTACTGCATGTGTATGCAGATATAAGATGTGTGAGTTAGAGAAAGAACAGAGGAATTAGTTGGAGAAGAACAGGGAGGCTTTAGGAAGGGAAGAGGTTGTGTAGATCAGGGCCGGTATTAATAAAAACTTCTAGGAGTACTCTTAAAATTATTACTAAATGTGGTTGTAGATGAGAGTTGCTTCTAAAAGTTCCTCCTAGGAGGACTCGTAGTAGTAATTTCGCTCCTACCATGAAGTGTTACCAGCACAAAGAATCTATCTATCTATCTATTGCCAGACGCCTCAATCCCGTTTGGGGTGGCCACAAACAAATCGCATCCAAGTCGCCCTGTCCCCCGCCATTTCACTGCCCTGCTCCCAACTCATACCCCCCTCTCTCATATACCTCTCCATCCCATCCCTCCATCTCATCCTCGGCCTCCCCCTCCCTCTTCCCTCATCCATCCCACTCACATACACTCTCTTCGTCAGTCTTTCACCCTCCATCCTCTCCACATGGCCAGACCACCTCAGTGTGTTCCTCATAACGCTTCCTATCACATCCACATCCACACCACAACGCTCCTTTATATCCTCATTCGTCAGCCTGTCTCTCCATGTGACTCCACAGGCTCCTCTTAAATAACTCATTTCCACTGCTCTCACTCTTGACTTGTGTCCTTCCAACAACGTCAAAGCTTCACTTCCGTACGTTAGAGTTGGTATCACAATACTGTCATGTAGTAACTTTTTCACTTCCATGCTCACTTCCCTGTTTCTTATCACTGCTTTCAAGGAACCAGCAACCTTTCTTCCCTGCTGTACCCTTTTAAGCACTTCACCCTCCAAACCTCCATCCTTACTCATCACACTACCCAAGTACTTAAACGTACTCACATTTTCCAATTCCTCACCATCCAACCTCGCTGTACATTCACTGACTTCACCTCTCTCAAAGACCATCCCTTTACTCTTCCCTACATTCACCTTTAGATTCCGTTTCTTACACACTCTCCCAAACTCATCCACCAAGCCTTGCAGCTCCCCTTCGTCTTCACTCAGCAACACAGAGGACCAGGTGACGCATCGTATTTTCGTCTCCGGTGGCGATGAGTGGATGAGTTCTTCTGGCTGAATGTTGGTGACAGGTGAGATGACTTTTTTTTTTTTTTTTTTTTTTTTGAGTTCCTAGGGCAGGTGCAAATTCTCTCCCTGGAGGATTGGATTGGTGGAAATTTCCATTGTGCCTGGTGTATTCTCAGTGTGATGGGGGCTGTGTCGGGTGTGGTGGGGTTTGTTGGGGGTGGTTGTGGTGATGCTGGGGATGTGGGTGAGGGTGTGGCTGCATACCTGGGTGGTGGGCGGGAGAGACGGCTGGATCTGGTTGTGTGGGTGGTGAGGACGGGCGTGGGTGGTGAGGTGGTGCGGCCACGTGGTGCAGTGGCTTGTCATGGGTGGATGGTTGAACATCCTGGTGTTGAAGTATGTGGTGGTGGGTGCGGGGTTGGTGCGTGGAGTGTGCATGTGGGGAGATTGTGTGGGCATAGGGGTGGTGACAGGTGGTGATGTGGTGGGTCCACGTGGTGTACCGGCAGGTGTGGGCGGTGGGTTGATTGTCTAGGTGGTGGAGTGTGAAGTTGTGGTGGCAGTGATGAGCAAGGGGCTGGTGTGTGGTTTGGCATCGGAGGTGGTTGGGGAGTGGGTGTGCTTGGGGGAAAATTTGGTGGGTGTAGGGGTGGTGGCGGGTTATTTGAGGTGTCGGTGACGTGGTGGGGTGACGGGGGGTGGGTCGGGGTCTCCCAGGGGTCCATCCTGCAATACAGACAGCTCCAAAACAAACTCCGTGCATGTCTAATGGAAACGAAAATAAAGAGGGCAAAGCTTCAATATCTCCAAGGCATTTTAAAGAGAAGAAATAATTCACTATTAATGGAAATTGTAGAAGAGCTGAGGGAACGCAAGAGTAAGTGGATGAGGGAATGTGAGAAGGCACTAAAAGATCTTGACCTAAATACAGAAGGGTTAAAAAATATAACAAAAGATGAACTAACCAGGAAAATATATGATGACACAAAAAGGTGGAGAAAAGACATGGAAAATAAACCAAGCTTAGAAGTATATAAAAAATGGAAGAAAGAAATAGGTGGAGTAGATGAAATATATGATAATTCACCAGCCTCCATAATTCTGTTTAAATGCAGATCTAATACACTAAATTTAGCAAATAGAAATAGATTCAAGGGAACTGAGCCAAATTGTCCAATGTGTAATGTAGAGACAGAAGACGATACATTTTTTATTAGACTGCACAGGATATATGGAAGAAAGAACACAACTGGTAGAATTACAACAGCCATATATAGAGGAAAGAAATAAAATACTTGGGAATCTCCTATTTAAAACAAGTGGTATTGAAAAAAAGAATTTAATAATATTTAAATGCTGGAAAAAAAAGAGAAAGGAAAGTGAAGGGGCTCAGAAATTCAGGCGACTGATTATAGCTTACACGTAGTAAGAGAAGAGGAGGTGTGACCACAGAAAGACATAAGAAAGAGAAAGAAGGAAATCGTTTAGAGGTGCCGTTGTAAAGGCAATACCTCAACAACATCACAAACAAAATTGGAAATTTTTTATTTAGTAACATAAACATTGAACAGAAAAAAGGTATCCTATATAACCTCTGGGAAATAAGAGAAAAGAAATTAATGGAGCAAAACACAACGTAGTGAATGATTGAACAGGAATAGAGTTCAGGAGGTGCCGTTGAAAAGACATTACCTCTGACAATCATCTGACAATCAGTAAACATCTAGAGTTAGACTTGTTGTGTGTGGGAGATTACAGAAACTTTGACCATTTTTGTTTTGACTTTATTAAGACCGGCTCATTTATCTGGTTGTGGCATCAGAATCAAGATACATTGTGTGGGACGTACAGACGTAAGTTACTCTGTTGGTAAGCCTAATGTTAAATTTCAGAACTGAGGGCTTATAGGAAAAACTGGTCAAAATAGAATCGTAGGAGAGCGTGGCATGTTTGTTACATACCTAATTCATGTATGTTCATTTTGACTTCTTTTCTATATGAAGGATTTTTGGTGAATGTACGCTTTAAGCAACAGAAAGACATTACCAGTTAACATTCACATTCCTCAAGCTTGGTTTCAGTTTTT
Source organism: Coenobita brevimanus (assembly GCF_032717465.1). Lineage (NCBI taxonomy): Eukaryota > Metazoa > Arthropoda > Malacostraca > Decapoda > Coenobitidae > Coenobita > Coenobita brevimanus. The sequence goes on along the minus strand of NW_027643072.1, from coordinate 85,206 downwards.
TCCTGGCTGCTTTGAGGGTGGTAAATGACCTTTTCCTGTTATTATCATCACATTCCTTAAGCAGTACCTGAGGTTGTTGGTTTCCGGCATAATGGAAGGTGGATTTTGTTTCCCATCTCCCACTAGCTCTTAATCCATGCAAAAAGATTTCCAGATATTCATATGGTTTGCTGGTTGTCCAACAGTATCTGATGATAAACCTCGTAGAAAGTCTCTTGGAAGTTAAACAGAATGAGGTCTATGGTTTCACCTTGATCTTACTGTAGTGTGATATACAGTAATCCCTATACTATCCGGACGCCCACTTTCCGGACACTCCATTTACCGGACATTGTGGGCCTGGACCTTCAGAACCCAAAAATGGCCAAAAAACGAAAAAAATCTCCCCCCAATCCAATTTTTTTTCCCTCCTGTAATTTGAAATTGCCGCGCGGCACCGAACAGCTGTTTACACCACGGCCTCTTCCCCCCTTCCTTCCTCCCCCCTCCCCCCTCTCCTGTCAGTATTGCCATTTGATATTTTTCATTACCAAATGTTGGCCAATTTGGTAATGAAAAATTCATTTGGTAATGAATTAGAATAATGCATTACCATATGGATTTTTCACATGTATGAGGATACACAGGATGGAGATGGTGGATTGTCTGCTCTTTCTGATTAATCTACCAGCCTACATAACATGAAAATAATCAACATGCTGTTAATTATAAGAAGAGTGATTGCATGTACTGTATTTCCACTTGTATATATAATTAGGAATAAATGCTAGCTTTACGAATTTGGTAATGAAAAGTTAGATTTGGTACCGGTAATGAAAATTGAGGAGTTTGGTAATGTGGCCGTTGGGATCTGGCAACTCTGTTTCCCCGTCACCAACACTCCAACAGTTACTGCTTTACTTCGATCGCGAGTGGGTGTTTATTACAGTGGATGCCACACGTGCTCGTTTTTTGTGAATAAACAGTGAATGAACTACAATACCTCGCCAGTAGACCACATGAGAATTTACAGTGTTGTGCAATGTTAAGAAATTAGAATTGGAGTGCAAAGGATTAACAGTGGAGTGCAAACTGGCAATTGAAACTGGTGGTTGAAACTGGCCTGGTGCAATTAACAATGTGCAGTGTTAAACAATTAAAACTCACAGTGCAAGAAATTACTGTAAGTGCAGCACAACACTGGATTACTGTGTGTGCTTCATGAGCATTTTCACCACTGCCAAAGCCTTAGAGAAGGACAGACGTGCTGTAAGTACCCTGGCTGAGGTACAGACACTTCTAATTCCCCATTCTTTGGTTCCTTTTCATTTATTTCATGCTTTATGTCCATTATTGGTGTGAATAGGGTCTTAAATAGGTTTAAATATGTGCTGTGCATGTCTGGTAGGGAGTTATTTAGGTGACTTTCAAAATTAGGCTGGGTTAGGGTCCATAAATACCAGTCCAGGAGCCAGGGACTTGTTGTAAGTACCCAGAATGTTTCATATTGTACTGTATTTTCCATACTTACCTCTAAAACCTCATTTCACTCTTTTATGTCCCTTATTGGTGTGAATAGGGTCTTGGGTGCTATACATGTGCAGTAGGGAGGTGTTTTTCTGAGTTAGGCTAGGTTAGGGTCCATAACTACCAGTCCAGGAGCCAGAGGCTTGTTGTAAGTACCCAGAATGTTAAATATTGTATAAACTCACCTCTAAAACCTCATTCTCTGGTTCTTTTGCATTTATTTCAGTCTTTTATGTGCCTTATTGGTGTGATTTGGGTCTTAAATAGATGCTATGCATGTCCAGAGTGAGTTGTATAGGTGTTTGTCTGAGTTAGGGTCCATAAGTACAAGTCCAGGAGGCTGGGGCCCAATATCCGGACAGGACCACTTTTGGGACATGCCTTTGGCTCTGTTACATCGGATAGTGGAGGGATTACTGTATATATACATATATATATATTTTTTTTCCAGAAGAGGAGATGAAGGCCTGATTTTAATCCTGAGTGCATAGCCTGTTGGCTGTGTAGAGGGTTGAGGTGAACATTGATCACCATGGTTCTAGAACCAGTCACCAGCAGTAAGGTGGGCACTATTCGCTCCCTGCTTATCAGAGCTTGGCGGGAACGATGGTCAGACCTGCAGTGGGGAATACATATAAAGACGGTGAGAAGAAAACAGTCACTATTTTATGTTTAGGAGTTTTATATAGCAAACTAAAACCTTGCTGTGAGTACGGTACCATGATTATAGTAATTCAGGATGAAAAATGTTATTGATTGAGAAGAAAAGTGTGGCTTATGTGTCAGCGCTGTGAGAACTTTAGAAATGCTGCCAAACACCATTCTTGTATGAATAATACAACTAGAGGACACTTATGATAGTTTCCAAGAAGTTTTGTTTTTTCAGGTGTTGCCTTGGGGTGTGAGTGGAGACATCTACCACTTAGCTGATTACATTCTGCAGCAGGCTCTAATGGGACCCCTGCCAAATACCCTTATCCTGTCCTACCTCAGACACTCTCTTAGTTCTCAGGTAGGTTGAGTGACATTCCTCTGGTAGGTTGAGTGATGTGGTGTGTCATAATTAAAATTTTATGATGCTGTCATAAAACTGAGAGGTTTTTGTACAATTATGGTTTGTATGAAAGTATGAACATTTCCATCCAGTACTATATTATGTTAGATTTCATTGTACAGTAATATGATTGAATTTTGAACCTAAAAAGTTTTGGGATATCACAGTTTATAATTGAATGAAATATGCTATGATTATTGCTTATGGTCATGTTTATGTTTGTTCATGTGTATGAAATTTCACCAGTATGGTAAGTTTTTAACTTGCAATACTGTATTTTTCTTTTGGCTTTTGGGCTTAACTAACTCTGTGGGAGAATAGTGACAAGACTGAGTGTTTATGGATTTCATGGGAAGCTCTTTCTGAAATGCTGGATATTATTCTTTTGAATTTCTTACTGGTTATGTGAAATTATTTCTTATCTAATTCACACATTAGCAAAGTAATGAATTGCTGTTATTGCAATATTATACTGTAGTTTATATTTTTTTTCTCAGATTGTTTCGTATGGTGGTGTGATTGAGAGCATCAGCAAGTATGATGGACTACACAAACCACACTGTATTCATGCTTTACTCACCCTTCTGCAGTCAATGATGGTACTCCATTAGTGTTTGTGTATCTCATGTGTTTTGCATAGAACTGTACAATTACTCAGTACTTGAGTTATTGCTAAATGTTTTGATAGAAGAATGATGAATTTTAATGATATACAGTACTCACTCAATGTAGTGCTGCTCTCAGGTGTCTGCCCTTTCCTCTCCATCCTTCTTTCCTTCCATTCTCTTCTGTCTTTCTTTCCTTCATTCTTTCATTATCCTTCTGCCTACGGGTGACTTTATACTCCCTCATCTGTCTTTCTTTCCTTCATTCTTTCCACTTCCATCAGCCTGTGGGTGACTCTACACTGAGTGACGAACCAAATGGTTTCCTGTACACCAGGAAACCATTTTCTACGCTGGGTGGTAACCATATAACCAAATTTTGGCGCCTGGTGGTTTAGTGGGTAATTATTGCACTCCAATCGGATTGAGCTGGTGAAAGTTTATATCCAAGGGATGGTTGGGGTTTATTGCTCATGTAATGCCACTCAGGGATGAGTGAGGTTGGTCACTCTCATCTTAAATGTCGGGACCAACTGCCTAGCCCCGAGCTCCTACGCTCCTCATGGGGCATTGTAGGATTAGATGATGGATGGATGGATACAGTACTGTAAGCCATTGTGTATAACCATAATGGAATATGTAGCTTTCAGACATTCATTTCATTTGAAATTTGTATTTGTTAATACAGTTTGAATTATTATTATTTTTATTATTATTGTTGTTGTTTGCTGTTATTATTATTATCTTCATCATGGATCTTTTGTTGCCCCATTGGAAGCATAGGAGCCCAGGGCTAGGCAAGTTGGTCCTGACGAAGAGAGTGTATGTGAGTGAGGTGGAGGGGGGGAGGGGGGAGAGGGAGGCTGAGGATGATGTGGAAGGATGGGGTGGAGAGGTATATGAGAGAGGGGGGTGTGAGTTGGGAGCAGGGCAGTGAAATGGTGTGGGACAGGGCGACGTGGAGGCAGTTTGTTTGTGGCCACCCTGAACAGGATTGAGGCATCTGGCAATAGATGGATAGATAGATTATTATTATTATTATTATTGTGGAAGGTAGGGGTGCTTACCATCCATTCACTCAGTGTAGTGCTGCTTTGGGTGTCTGCCTTTTCCTCTCTTCCCTCCTTCATCTTCTGTCTTTCTTTCCTTCATTCTTTCCTCCTCCTCCTGCCTGCTGGTGACTACATTTCCTGTTCTGTCCCACTTTTGTCCATTCTTTCCTCTTCCTTCTGTCTGTGGGTGACTTTACACTGAGTGACAAGGCAAATGGTTTCCTGAACACCAGGAAACCATTTATTATGCTGGGTGGTAACCATATAATCAGACTGTGGTGCCTGGTGGTTTTTTACTCATCAACTTTGTCTGTTTTTAGTAGTGTATCGTATAATATAAACATCATTGAAAATGATAGTATACAGTTTATACCAATATAACCAATTTGAGGGGCAAATAAAATCCTTGGGAATGTTTTTTTTGTGTGTAAGTCCAGGCTGCCCTTGTGGCATTTTTTCTGATCATGTCACACGATTATTATTAGTCATTATTCTTATCCATCCATCCATCATCCAGTCCTATGCTGCCCCATGAGGAGTGTAGGAGCCCAGGGCTAGGCAAGTTGGTCTTGACATTTAAAATGAGTGTGCCCAGCCTCACTCATCCCTAAGTGGCATTACGTGAGCAGTATACCCCAGTTACCTCTTGGATATAAACCTGCACAGGCTCAATCCGATTGGAGCACCTTAATTACCCAATAAATCACCAGGTGCCGTAATTGGGTTGTATGGTTATCACCCAGCATAGTAAATGGTTTCTTGGTGTACGGGAACCCGTTGGAATTGTCACTCAGTGCAGAGTCACCTGTAGAAGGAAGGAAGAAGATAGAATGAAGGAAAGAAAGACAGAAGAGGAAGGAAGGAAAAAAAGGAGGGAAGAGAGGAAAGGGCAGTCACCTGAGAGCAGCACTACATTGAGTGAGTGGATGGTGAGGGTCCCCACCTACCACTTATTATTATTATTATTAGATTCGATGATGATAGTGATTTTTAGTCATTATTGTTACAGTACTTACAAAAAATTAGTAAAGTAATGTAATGGTTTCAGAAAAGTGTGTCATGCAGAGGAAAACCTGAGGATTGTCTGATTCTAGCTACTTCCATTGTTGGTGGTGTAAAATGGTTGGCACAGGTGAGTGGAAGTACAGTAAAGTGTCATATCCAGTACTGGTACCTGTACTTTTAACTGTCTCCTTTAGTTATAATGTAGCAAATTTAGTTTTCTGAGTTACTTCCTTGTTATGCTGGTAGTTCTTCTTGTATTTTACTTATGCATGTGTGAACCATCAGGTTCAGTATGGGAGAGTAGCATATGCTTATATTTAGTTTTACGTGGAGAAAACTTTGCATTCAATTTTTGCCACATCCATACCAACAGACCTACAAAACTTTTCTCCATGCTAGGCCTATCCCACTGCCCATTACCGTCTCACCTTAACCTACCTTTTCCTCACCACCCATACCACCCATTTTATACCTTCCTTCACCCACCACACAGTAAACTTAACTCCTTCATGGCTGCCGGCGTCAAATGATGTTTAGCCGATAAATGGCCGCAGGCGTCGTTTGAGCGGGGCCTATAAAAAACTGCAAACATTTTTGGGAAGTGAACGAACATTCTGAACGTCTTCGGACTGACCTACAATACACTCCCATATACCTCATCGACCAGTTCAGAGCCTGGTGCTGTAATGAGTGGATTTTCAATTTTTCTGCTCCTGGCCATTCGTAAACAAGCAGAACTGCACCCATTATCTCGACCCAGGCAAAAAATATCATCTTTGTCCTCTCTTGCAAATCACACACAACCACCTGTTTACGATTATGAATTAATACAGGCACAAACAAACATTACTTGATAATATGCAAAAAATACAATTTTGTCTTGGTATCTTTACCTATTTGCTTAGGTTTGTTGTACTGGTTTGGATCATTCAATGCAGCACCACTTGTAGAAAACTGTAAAAACATTCGGGAAGTGAACGAACATCTGGGACATGAGACTGACCTTCACACTCTCACACCTCATCTGTTGCTGCCAGTTCGCCACCTGCTGCTGTGACGAGTGGATGTGCGATTTTTTCGCTCGTGGCCATGCCTAAACACACATAGTTACACCCATTATTTCGACACAGACAGAAAATATCATCTTTTTCCTCCCTTGCAAAACACACAACCTCCCTGTTTACGGTTATAAATAAACACAGGCATAAACAAAAAAGACATGAAAATAAAAGAAAAATTCATTTTTGTTTGGTATCTTTACCGATTTGGTCAGGTTTGTTGCACTGTTTTGAATCATTTTACACATTCTTTGCCTTTCACAAGCATAACAGGATAGTTTTCTGTGTTCACGTGATGCTTTTGTGGGTGAAAAGAATTTCCTTCCCTTCCTGCTAATCAGCTTGTGCAAGGTGCGAATGGCAGCTCGTCTTGCTTATATCACTGAATATTATTAGGCAACAGCATGTACATACACCTATCTAAAGAGTATGTGTGCAGGGATGGATCATTGCTAAGTACTGCATATGAACAGTAGCTAAAGCCATTCACATGAAAAATTCTAAATGTAGCAGAAATTTCTTTTGTATAATCACATATGAACACCTGTAGTGTGCTCAGGAAAGGAAATGGTAGCGTGTATATAAGAGAGCTTTGTACTTTGTACAGGTGATGGCATGGACTATACAACAGCTGGTGGACCTGTGCACAGCCCCTGAACATTCGACAAATCTCAGCTTGGCTGCTTCTATTCTTGTCCACATTCTCAGCTCACCTTTCCTCACCTGTATGCTTGAAATTGGACGCCGAGAAGAACCAAGTAAGAATGGAAGTTTACTAATGGAGATATTACATGACTGTAAATATTGTTTTATGTATGTCAAAACTTTCCTTAACCCCTACACGCCAGGGGTTTTACGACATTACCCACTCCTCCCAACAGGGGATTTCCATGATTTTGGGAAAAATACCCTTACATCAAACCCTGTTATCTGCCAAACTATATTAGCTAGGGAAAAAATTAAAGATACATAAGACTCACCAACCCTTTCAAATGAAAGTAACTTCAGGTCTCCAGGTGGTCCCATCGATGAGTAAGGATAAGTTAAAGATGACTGGTTTTCTGTGTTTTGGCTGGCTGTTTCCGAGCGCGTGCCACTAGCAGTGACCTTGGACTCGCTGGCCAGCTTTGGCAGCACTGACTGGTGTGGTGATTGTAACACTGTCCAGACTTCCTTTGAGGAAAACTGGAATTTTCCACTCAGTCTTTGACTTTTCATTGCTCACCATCGTAAGGATGAGTCATCACTCTGTTCATGTGGCTCCCCATAGAGTTTTCTGGCCATTTCATAGTGTCACTGTGCCCTGTAGGTGTGTGGGAAAAGAACAGCTCTTTGATTTTCTGTACTTTGTTCTTGCGTCAAATATAATCATTTCCCACTACTAAGGCATTTATATTTGCACTTGATATCACAGTTATGGGTAATTGCACTTTGAGAAGTAAATGCTCTGGCTGTTTCATGCAGTATGGTTGAGCAGAAAATGGCATTTTTGAGCCACTCCTTGCCTCTGCCTCGCATTCTATGCGGTAAACTCGCGCATTGAAGGGTTTTTGGTTATGGTTTTTGGTCACTCGTGCACAAGGTGAATCGCGCACTGCGATGACGTGCACTGTGCGAACCTACTGTATATGTAACCCCGTTTCTGGCCGGGGTGGTGCTTACCTGGTTTTCCCTCCAAGCGCCTCAATTATTGTAGTAGTAAATTGAGTAATTTTTTTTTTTTTTTTTTTTTTTTTTTTTTTTTTTTTTGCAGGTGGAGAATTTGAAAAACAAAGCAATGGTGTGGTGGTGGTGGTGGTTATTGAGTAACCTTGGTCTGTCTGGCTGAGCAGACCCACCAGCCACAAGCAAAACTGCCTCTGCAGGGTTGCCCCATTCAGTGAACTAATATTCTCTTGCAGTGGACACTGGACAGTGCCTCATCACAGCAAGGTGCAGGAAAGGGGATGGAAATTTGGTTCCTGGATGGATGCCTCATTTACATCTCCACACAGTTTATGGGCACCATAGTAGGCTTCACATCACCCCATTATTTGGTCATATGTAATAACATTTACAAGATTATGAAAATCCCAGCATGGATTTTGTCTCTGTTTGTGGGTGTTTTTCCTGCATATGAATGGTGACTCTGGTTACCAGGCTGGTAACTGGATTTCACTTCATGGTAATACTTTCAGCACTCCTATTCAGGTCTCTCATTACAAACATGCAACAACTCTTAGGCATCTGTCCTGTCACCTTATATGCAGCAGTTGGTCCCAAAACCTTGCTTTCTCTTCCTAACCTGTATCATTACAAAGTGCATATGCAATGATCACTGCTTCTTGAGTGCAAATTTGACATAAATGCAATTCAGGTTGATACATTTTAAAGTTTTTATTCCTTTCTTACAGCCTTGAAAAAGCTATATCATTGATGAATATCTCTGGTGAAGGTAACTGTTGTATGCTGAACTGTTCCAGCCATGTTACTCTGTAGTTTGATAGCCAGTTGGATGTTTGCTTGTTATGACAAAGAGAGACTGAAGCTGTTTGTGATTGATATACTGTATTTTGTCAGACAGCTGAGAGTTTTGAAGACATAAATGACAAGCAAACAGATGTCAGACAGCTGAGAGTTTTGAAGACATAAATGACAAGTAAACAGATGTCAGACAGCTGAGAGTTTTGAAGACATAAATGACAAGTAAACAGATGTCAGACAGCTGAGAGTTTTGAAGACATAAATGACAAGTAAACAGATGTCAGACAGCTGAGAGTTTTGAAGACATAAATGACAAGTAAACAGATGTCAGACAGCTGAGAGTTTTGAAGACATAAATGACAAGTAAACAGATGTCAGACAGCTGAGAGTTTTGAAGATGTAAATGACAAGTAAACAGATGTCAGACAGCTGAGAGTTTTGAAGATGTAAATGACAAGTAAACAGATGTCAGACAGCTGAGAGTTTTGAAGACGTAAATGACAAGTAAACAGATATATGTTCCATTAAACTGGACATTGTTAGCATATTCCTCTGCATTTTTTTTTTTTTTTTTTTTTTTTTGATCGTACCCACCCATATAGCATTCAGAAAATTAGGATGTGATGATGATGATGATGATGTTGATTCAGAAGTAAAACTAAAATATGCAATACTTTTGTTCAGGTACCTGGGGCAGCTGTGTTAAGAAAATGGTGGAAGTTGAGACATTGCTAGCAGGTTTGTTGAGAACAAAGATAATCTTATTAACACTGTCTGGTAAGTTGCAGTTGCTTACTTTATGACAGAAGTATCTGCTGAATTAATGCATGGATATATAGTTGTAAAGAATATGTCAAGATTACATAATTTGCATAAGGAAACATGTATGAAATACTGGTCTTGTAATGTATGCAACACATGTATTCTGCTGTAACTGAGCTTTAATGATTACACTCTTTTTCATTAATATGAATGGTGTTGTGTACAGCCAACTACGTGATCACCAACCTTTAGACAGTGTGGGGAAAAAGCACAAATTTGATAGCATGAAGGTGCCTCTTTGCCACGCCATGCATAGCCTGGTCATGTTGGAGGTCCTCTCTCACACCAGCCGCCATGCCTCAACTTTTGCACAACAACTACTTCTTCTTCAGCAGCTCCAGGTATGCTCACTGTTTCTTTTATTACTGTTCATTAACCCTTTCAGTCTGTTGATTTGTTTTATTGATCATCTTGCTACTTGCAGATGATGTTATTTCTGTATATCTCTATATACCCAGGTTGCTACCCCCAAAGAAAGGGATAGCCGAGACAGGACGACACACTCCCAATTTACTCATCCACACAAACACACTCATTTGCATCTTAGCCCAAAGGGGAGGAGGGACAGATTCTCACCGTCCCACACCACACAAGGGTCAACTGCGCAGTTCAATCGGTGTCCATCCCCGTACCCGCACCTGACCTGATCAGCTGATCAGACCAAATGTGGGAGAATATCCCCTCAGGTGCGTCGTCATTTATTCTTCCACAATTTCTCTCCAATCATTTCTATCACGCGCAGCCACTCTTCCATGCTCAACAGACATCCCTCTCGCATCCAACACTCTCTTCACACTATTCATGGTTTTCCTCTCAGCCTTACACCTCTCACATCTGATTGGATGATGTTATTTGGATATGTAAAATCCATCCTAGACAACTTACCAGCTAACAAAGCTCCAAGTCCAGATGGAATTCCTCCAATTGTTTTGAAAAACTGTTCCCTGAACTTGCTCCTGCTGTAGCTAAATTATTCAGACTATGCATACGTACCTCTTCATTCCCTGATTCTTGGAAAGAAGCCAATATCCACCCAATTACGAAGAAAGGAAATTCGTCTAACCCCCCTGATTACAGACCAAGAGCTATCATGTCTTCTCTTGGTAAAGTGTTTGAAATTGTAATTGATAAGCACATAGGTAAACATCTTGAATCCAGCAGCTTGATTATTGATAGACAGTATGGTTTTCACCACAAAAGATCCGCTATTGATATACATAATTTCCTGACTCATGTGATCCATCAGTCAGTTGACCAACTTGAAGAAACTTTTGCAGTAGCCCTTGATATTTCTAAAGCTTTTGACGGAGTGTGGCACCGTTCCTTGCTATCGAGACTCCCTTGCTATGGCCTAACATCTTTTGTTCCTCTGATTTCCACATATCTGAGTAACAGAAAGATAACAGTTTAAGTAGTTGATGTATATTCCCATTTCCACTTGATTAATGCTGCTGTGCCACAAGGATAAATTTTGGCTTCAACCCTATTCCTAATTCAAATGAACCCTTTTGCACACGGTAAGTTTCGGTGAGTTTTCTGGCTCACGATTTTATTCCACCCCCCTCTCCGCCAGCTCCCCTGTGCAACTATGAAAACATGTATTCTGGCCTTATTTTTGCCACCCAAACATATGTCTATCTATCTATCTATATGTATACATATACAGTAAAAGTCCATTAATCTGAATGGCAGTGGACTGAGAATCATTTGGATTATCAGATTTTTCTAATTTTGAGGTGGGACCCCAGAGACAATTTCATGTTTAAACTGAAATTTTACCTAATGGATCACTTTTCATTCACTCATAATACAATATGACACATATTAACATTATGTAATACACAAATTTTGTACTTAATAATGTTTACTGAAGACACGAACTGTAATTGGTAAATTAAGAGATGTTATGGGTTTCTTAACGCACCTGTAATGTATAGTGTTGAAAACAGCAGTTGTAGGCAGGTAAATCCAAGTAAAGAGAGTAAGTCCAGGATTATTAATAATATGCACGTATTGTCAAAGCACAAAAACTTAATATGTATTACTGTGGAAAATTCCTTAAACATACAGTACAGTATACTGTATTTCACTTTGTTTGTCACTTTCACTCATCGTCCTCAAGCATCTGCTTAGGACTACCTGTTTCTTCTAGAGATCCTTGAGGTGCCTTCTTTGGAGTGTGGGTAGGTGGTCTTGGGTAGTCATCAGTGGATGTACCTGAATGGTTGCTCATGCACTTCAGCTACTCACAGCTATTAGCCTGCCTGACAGTCTGGGCACATTTCTTGTGGAACTCATTTCACAAGATATGGAATTTGGTCACCTCATCCCCATTGTAATGATTATTTTGTTCAATGAAATGCACCAGTTTATCAAAGTATACAGAAGCTTCCTTCCATGAATCCTCCATGACAACACTGCCTGGCACTTTGGCACATTTGGCACCCAGTGGAATGTTTTAAGTTTGATTTTTTTTACTTTTGAGAGTTTTTGTCAGCCTTCTTCAGAAATTCAGAATACTGTATTGGGAGTTTTGGATTATCTGTGTTTAGATTAATGGACTTTTACTGTATATATATATATATATATATATATATATATATATATATATATATATATATATCTATATATATATCTATATATATATATATATATATATATTATATATATATATATTATATATATTATATATATATATATATATATATATATATATATATATATATATATATATATATATATATCTATATCTATCTATCTATAGCCCGACGCCCCAATACCGCAAAGGGTAGCCACAGACAAAACGCCTCCAAGTCACTCTGTCACCCACCATTTGACTACCCTCCCCCCAACTCACCCCCCCCTCCCTCATATACCTCTCAACTCCATCCCTCCACCTCATCCTCGGTCTACCCCTCCCTCTCCCTCCCTCCACCTCACCTACATACACCCTCTTAGTCAGTCTTTCATTCTCCATTCTCTTCACATGTCCAAACCACCTCAGTGTATTTCTCCTAATCTTCTCAACCACATCCACATCCACCCCACAACGTTCCTTCACTTCTTCATTCATCAACCTGTCCCTCCACGTCACTCCACATGCTCCTCTCAAGTAACTCATTTCCACTGCTCTCACTCTTGACTTGTTCCCCTCTTGCAAGGTTCACGCCTCACTATACGTCAGAGTAGGGATCACAATACTATCATGCAGTGACTTCTTAACTTCCATACTCACCTCCCTATTTCTCATCACTGCTTTCAGTGTACCAACAACCTTCCTTCCCTGCTGTACCCTTTCACGCACTTCATCCCCCAAAGTTCCATCCTTACTCATCACACTACCCAAGTACTTGAATGCACTCACATTCTCCATATCCTCACAATCCAACCTCACTGCACACTCTGTGACTTCATTCCTCTCAAACACCATAACTTTACTTTTGTTTACATTAACTTTCAGATTCCTCCTCCAACACACTGTCCCAAATTCATTCACCAAACCTTGCAACTCCCATTCATCTTCACTCAACAATACTGTATCATCAGCAAACAGCAACACCGGAAGCTTCCAAATCTCACCCTCATTCATTAGAGCCACCCCCACATCCACTGCCCTACCTTGCACCTCCTTTACAACCCCATCCATGTATATATTAAACAGCCATGGAGACATCACACAACCCTGTTTCAGTCCCACATTGAGATCAAAGAACTCACTCAGCTCACCATCCACTCGCACTGTAGCCCTAGCTCCCTTGTACATACTCTTCACAGCACTCAGCAATTTCCCCTTCACTCCATATATTCTTAATACCTTCCACATACCTTGCCTATCTATTCTGTCATAAGCTTTCTCCAAGTCCATGAAGGCAGCATACACTTTCCTTCCCTTCTCTCGAAACTTCTCCACTAAACGTCTTAGAACAAATATCTGATCTACACGCCCTTTTCCCTTCGTAAATCCCCCTTGTTCTTTTCCAACTAGCTCCTCTGTCATATGCCTAACCCTATCAATGAGTATTCTACCATATATTTTATCAGTCACACTAAGAAGGCAAATACCCCTGTGGTTACCACATACTTCTCTCTCCCCTTTTCCTCTGTATAAAGGAACAATTATACCTGATTTCCAGTCCTCTGGAACCCTTCCCTCTTCCCAAGCCAATCTACACAACTTCCATATCCACTCCACAACAATCTCACCCCCATACCGCAGCATTTCACCACACACTTCATCAATCCCTGGGGCCTTTCCCAACTTAATCTTCATCGCTTCCAGTACTTCCACCCTACTGATCTCTTCCTCCCTCCTCTCATCTCTTCTTCTCCCAGCCATTCCCCAACCACTTATACGTGCACTGCTCTCACTCTCTACATATACTGTATATATATATATATATATATATATATATATATATATATATAAACACACAGTATATACACAAATATATATAGATATATATATATATACACATACTGTATATGCATATATATATATATATATATATATATATATACACATACTGTATATACATATATATATATATATATATATATATATATATATATATATATATATATATATACATACACATACTGTATATACATATATATATATATATATATACTCATATATATATATATAAGCATTTACAGTGCTCGTCAAAATTATCGAGCGCCTACCGCTGGGCGCGCAGTACTTATGGCCAAAAAAAAATCACCCATTTCTGGGGGTAAAAATTGAGCCACAAGTTTGCGGCGCTAGCATGACGTTATGGTACCCTGAGGCCTTCCGACGCGCTGGTTGGTTCCCGCCTCAGTTGCCCACGGGCTGCCTGAGAGAGAGGAACTCTGCTGCGTCTCCCTCTCTTTTGGCGCCATTTTTTACCGAGTGTCCCGCAGTGTTTTGGCTTTCACCATTTTGTTATGGCACCTACCCATGAACTATCGAGTGAAATCATATCCCAGATCATTGCTCTAAAGGAGGCAGGCCACCAGACAAAGGAAATTAGTGAATTGGTTGGTGTGGCTCGATCGACAGTGCGTCGGTGGTGCACGTGGTTTCGAGTGGAAAACAGTGGTGAAGTTCCCACAAAGAAACTGAGGCCTGGTAGGCCTAGGAAAACTTCCCCAAGGTCTGTTAATGTTTTAAAACATGCAGTGGAGTTTAATCCTCGTGTGAGTGCAAGGAAAATAAAGGAGAGCAACCCGGAAGTGTTTGGTGAGGTGTCTGTGAGAACAGTGTCTCGTAGGGTCCATGAACTTGGTTACACAAGTCACAGGCCTGTGAAGAATCCTCTTCTCACAAAAAACCAGTGACTTCGTAGGCTTGCCTTTGCTAATAAATATCTTAACTGGGATGAGGAGCAATGGTTGTCAGTGTTGTGGTCTGATGAGGCAACGTTTAGTGTCACCTGTAACAGAGGAGCACGTGTGTACCGACGCAAAGGTAGTGACCCACTTGACCCACGGTATGTAGAGAGCACAGTTAAACATCCTGATTCACTCATGGTATGGGCTTGTTTTTCTGGTCAAGGTTTGGGGAAGCTTGTTGTGCTTCTGAAGAACATAAGAGTGAATCAGGATGTTTACCTGGAGTAAAGGATACCCTATGAAGCACTAAAGGTAAATAAAATGCATTATTTATATGTTTTTTGATTGTTGAAAGGTTTGTTTCGTAGGAGGGACGTAGGGCGCTCGATACTTCTGACGAGCACTGTAGTAAAAAATGACCAGCTGGTTGACTAGGTTGGGTTTCACCAGGCCACCTGTATTGCTGGGCCAGGCAACCAAAGATGTACAGTATGTTGCTTGCCACAGGGTGCAGTGTGAAGCATTGCTAAAACACTAGGCAACTTGTCTCTTTAGCTGCTCAGTATAGGAGGCCACTTACAGCAGACATGTGGGGGGGGGGGGCTACATCTGTGTCCTAAGACGACTAGGGCAGGGAACATCAACATTAGCTGGCTCCCTTACCTGGTGATGAAGGGGGAGCACTTGGTTCACAAGACTGATGAAGATTAATCCAGTTGCCACAACTAGGTCACCAAAAGAAAGGTTGTCGATGACCATGCTTCGAGCCCCATCACCATTTTAACCCCTTCTTTACCGAAAATGTGTTTTGATGTACCCCCGTACATCGCCAGTAAACACCCGTGAGACACCGGGACTGCTACCGTTGTACGCTGGTACACCCTCTAATGAATGGCAGCTTATGGGCCTCAGGGGAGCCCAGTAAGGCTGTTTCTGAGGACCTCGGGTTAGCAACAGCTCTGTGTTTTGACAACAAAGACTGTGACGAAGTTCTGACGAATTCTGACATCATAAGATACATCATGACTGAGTTACAGTGGCACCAATGGCTTGCTCACTCATCTGTGATGTAACCTCTTTTAGACCAATCATTATTTTATTTATAATTTTTACTACAGATATCGTACTATATTTTCTGCTGACATACGGCAAAGTTTACACCCCTTGGCCTGCCTGAGAGAGTCAGTTACCATGCACTTGAGCACGAGAGAGGGTGTACAGGATATTTTTCTCTCATGGCGTCTCTGGCAGATTCCGATAGTGACGAGTTTATTCCTCACGAGGATACTTATTTAGATGTATCAGATGATGATGCAGCAGTGTCTGATGTGTCAGTAGATGACTGTGATCCTGAAAATGATAGCGAAGTTGATGTGAGTGAGGAGGAGGAGGAAATTAGTAGGGAGCTTAGTGACGCTGCATTCTCGGCAACAAGTGGGTCAAGGTCGCCATCACCATCACATGTGTCCACACACTTCATGCTCAGCTTACAAGGTAAATAAATAAGCCATCCATCTGTGCAGGACATTTTTTTCAAGCCAGTTTGTACAGTAGTTACCTGGATAACAGTACTTTAGCATAAGATATGTAAACTTATATACCGTAATGATTTATTTAATAATATTTTTTTATTACCAACATCATGCTGGGTTTATGTGATCATCAGTATACAAACAAATAAAAAAAGAGTGAATGGTTTCGACTTGGCAAAAAATATACACTATCCCTCACACTACGGGAGGGGGAGCTATCAGGTCGGTATGGGGGGTAAACATAATGTTTACACTGGGGGGAGGGGTCGGGAAAGAAGGGGTTAAGGTAGTTGACTTCAGTGTGAAGCACATTGATGTGTGTCCAGTTTCACTGAGCACCGTTGAGAGGATGGTCACATGGAGAGGTTGAAGAATGAGAGGTTAACTCTGAGAGTGTGAGTGAGGTGGAGGGGGGAAAGGAGGGGGAGACTGAGGATGAGATGGAGAGATGGAGTGGAGAGGTACTGTAGGCCTATATGAGAGGGGGTGTAAGTTGGAGTGAAGGCAGCATGATGGCAGAGAACAGTGACATGGATGTGATTAATCTGTGTCCACCTTTTATGGGATTAAGGTGTCTGGCAATAGATATATGGATAGATAAACTGATAGACTATGTTGATAGATTTTCCAGGTTTTGTACTTTTCTCTCCTGTTTCAGAATCTTTCCCACTTCATAGTAAGTGGAGGAAAAATTGAATTTCACTGATGATGATCTTGATTATTTGTTATTGTGCTGTACCTGACAGTATTCTGCAAGCACCAGTCTGATAGTATTGTAATAATACTTTTTTTGTCACTTTCAGGGTCTGAGCACTGAAGAATTGTTCGTGGAATTATTGCGGAGTAGTTTTCTGGGTCTGAGTTGCCCAGAGTATCAGCCCTACCAGGAGCTGAAGTGGGTGGGCTTCACCTTCATCAAGGTCCCCTCCATCCTCAATACTATCCACCTTACGTTAAATGGACCAGGTTAGCCCTCTCTTACCATCAGCTCTGCTTTGGTTTGTGTGTGTGTTCTTACATAATTGTTCTTACCTAATTGTATCTTTACAGTAATGAGTCAAGCTCATACTGTCCCATGTCTTAAGCCATTTTTATCGTACATATCCTTAAATTTATGAATTGTCTTGGCACACACTATTTCATTCGGTAGTGCATTCCACTGATCAATTGCCCTATGTAGGAAACTAAATTTTCTTACGTCTTTATCGCCTCTCTTTTTATGCAGTTTTTTGCAGTGTCCTCTTGCTGATACATCCCTATAGGTTATGTAATAATTTATGTCTATTTTCTCCTTCCCTAATATACATTTTTATTGCATAATCATGTCTCCTCTTTTCCTTCTCTCATGTAGTGTAGGTAGATTCAGTTTTTCTAGTCTTTCTTCATAACTTAGATCCCTAAAGCTTGGTACCCATCTTGTAGCAGCCCTTTGAACTTTTTCAATCTTATCTCTGTGTTTTTGGAGATGAGAATTCCAGACTACTGATGCATACTCCAGGGTTGGTCTCATGAATGATGTTATTATCCTACTTAGCATGTCTTCATTTATGTATGTGAATGCTATTCACATATTTGCAAGCAGTGTATACACGTTCCGTACCTTCTCACTGATGTGGTCAGCCGAGATAGTCTGTTATTGATAATCACACCTAGGTCCTTCTCTCTTTCTGGTGTGTGTAGGGTTTTACTTCCTACCGTATAGTCCCAATCTGGTCTTTTTCCACTTTTACCAAACTTGATTATATGACACTTGTCCACATTGAATTCCATTTGCCATGTACTACTCCATTCATGAAGTTTATATAATTCTTCTTGTAGCTCTTTACAAGAGTCTGCATTAGTAAATCTCCTTTGTATTTTTGCATCATCATCAAACATATTTAGATAGCTTTCATTTCCAGTGTTGCTATCTGTATCATTTATATACACTAAAAACATAATTGGTGCCAGCACTGAGCCCTGTGGAACTCCACCAGTCACTTCCCACCATGATGAGTAATTTCCCCTTAGTACTGTTCTCATTTCTCTTTTTTTGAGAAAATCCTTTATCCAACAATACTGTTTGCCTTGGATTTCTCCTTGATGGTACAGTTTCTATAAAAGTCTTTGATGTGGTACTGTCAAATGCTTTCTTGAAATGTAAATAGATACACTACTGTCCACACCTCCTTCTCTTTTCTGTAATGTTTCTGTTACTCTGTCATAGTAGCTCAACAGATTAGTAACACATGATTTTCCCTTTCTGAAACCAAACTGTCTTTCTGTTATAATACTGTGTTGTTCTAGATGATTTCATCCATCCATCCATCATCCAATCCTACATTGCCCCATGAGGAGCGTAAGAGCCCGGGGCTAGGCAGTTGCTCCCGACATTTAAGATGAAAGTGACTAGATGATTTACCCAAACTTTTCTTATCAGCTTTTCTAATACCTTGCTTACAACACTGGTTAGTGATACTGGTCGGTAGTTGAGTGGATTTTGTCTGTTCCCTTTCTTGAATAAGGGGACAATGTTTGCTTTCTTCCAAATATCAGGTAGTTTACCTTGTCCCATGGTATCCTTGAAAATTAAAGATAATGGTTTACTTAACTCCTTTGCACATTCATGTAGAAGTGGTATGTCTCTCTCCTGTACCATGTCAATTGCTCATGAGTAAAAGCTCAACAAGTTGGAAACTCATAACCTTCCACTTCTAAATCCAAACTGACATTCAGCCAAAATATTAATCTCTTCTAGATATTTTATCCATCTGTCTTTCAGGATTCTCTCACACAATTCTGCGACCATGCTGGTTAGGGACACTAGTCTATAATTCAGGGGTTCTTCCCTGTTTCCTCGCTTATAAATTGGTACCACATTTGCCCTCTTCCATTCTTGTGGCACTTTCCCCTCTTCCAGAGAACACACAACTAAACTGTGAATTTTATCCGTCAGTTGTTTTCTGCATTCCTTCAGTACCCAATTAGAAATTCCATCTGGTCCTGGGGCTTTCGTTACATCTTGAATTTCCAGTAATTTATACACTTCCTGTACCTCCACTTATATTTCTTTTATCACCGGTACATTTCTAATCACTCTCTTCTTCCACACACTCCTTTTCGTTTCATTTTCGTTTCATTTTTAAAGGCTCCACCATGCTTGCATGTGTCGCCCTTGGTCACCTAATGGCGGCTTTCCACACTGCACGATCCATTGCAGCCTCCCTGTTCATTCCCTTAACCCTGAGGTAACACTTAATGACCTCGTCCCATTAGTGAAAACCGATTGGAAATATATATTTGTTCATTATTTCGGCTTGCACTGCTGCATCTTTATAGACCTCTCCTTCTACTTTCAGTTTGGTGATTCCTTCCTTTTGTTTCATTTTGCCATTAACAAATCTATAAAACAGTTTGGGTTCATCCTTACTTTTGTCTATTATACCTTTTTCAAAATTCCTTTCTTCTTCTCTACGTATTCTTGTGTATTCATTTCTAGTTCTTTTATATTCTTCCTTTGTTCTGTTGTTACCTCTCTTTCTCCGGTTGTTCCACGCCTTATCTCTCTCTCTTTTTGCTGTCATACACCTTCTATTAAACCACTCCTTTTTCCTGCTTTCTTTCCCTCTTACTCTTGGTACAAATTTTTCCACTCCCAAATTATAGAGGTCTAGAAAGATATCTCACTTCCTCTGTATCTCTCTTGTTTCTCTGAATTTTCTCCAATCCGCATTTTCGAAAAATTTTCTCAATCCTGTAAAATTTGCTTTCCCAAAGTTGTATCTCCCCTGCCTATAAAGCTCGTCTCTTGGCTCCACGTTCCCTATTTTCATCTGGAACTCAATGACCACATGATCACTTTTTCCTATAGGACAGATATATTTCAGTGATTCTATTACACTGGGTTCTTTGGTAAACAGTAATTCTAACCTTCCTGGTGTGTCCTCACCTCGGAACCTTGTCTCTTCTTTGACCCATTGCGTCATCACATTATTCATTATTACATTTAATAATATAGTGCCCCACGAATCTTTGCTGCCCCCTGAGTCCCATTCTTCCCAGTTCATCTCTTTACAGTTAAAGTCACCCACCAAAATTATATTGTTGCTTTTCTCAATTATTTTTTGTAAATAACTGGCCATATCTGACAACATTTCCTGGTATTCATCATCACTCCATGCTCTTGTTTTAGGGGGAACATACACTACTGCCAAATCTCGCTTGTTATTCTCTCCAGTTTCAAATCTCATATTTATCACTTTGGGCCTGCCTTCTCCCATTTCCACAGTATCTACATTGATGTTGTTCTTCACTACTATCATCACTCCTCCCTCCGATTTTTCTTTTCTGTCTCTTCTCCACGATTTGTATTTACCATCTCCCATATGAACATCAATATCTTCTCTGAATTTGGTCTCTACAAAGCACATAATATCAGGTTCATGTACCCTCAAAAAATCGTTGATTTATAGTCTTGCCGATATTAAACCATCAACATTAATATATGTCCCCTTCACATTATTTTTTATGTTTTTATACCTTCTTTTCTCCTTCTCTCTGTCAGTACCCTTTTCTTAATTTCTGATCCATGACTCTCCAATAAAACACTGCCTTCTCTTCCTCCGTTCTCTGCTCGTTTTTTACCTTTGCTTCCTTTACTAACTCCTTTATTTTGGCTCTTTCTTCCTCATTTGCATCTCTCCTTATCCAAACATTTTTTTAACCCTTCCTTGTCTGATAATTTCCATGTTCTACTGATAATTTTGTTTACTTTTGCCTGAGACTTATACTTTACCTTCAATGGCCTTGTCCCTCCTTCCTTGTACTTTCCTAACCTAAACACCTCTTCAATCTCTTCTTGAGCTTCGTTGTTTTCCTCCATGACTATTGATATTATTTCTTTAACCCCTTAACTGCGGGGCGTCACTTTCGTGACGCATGGGAGCAAGGGATCATACCGCGGGGCCTCACTTTTGTGATTCTGTGTTATTTTGAATTTGCCCGGACTTTCAAGTGGTGGCTTGTATCATTTATCAGTACTGCCAATGTCCAACACTAGTCAGCACTCCTAATCTCATCTTTACTCCCATCCATTGTTGACAATTTAGCCATTTCTCCCCGTTCTTGACTCCCCTCCCTACCTCCCCTCCATTACCCTCTCCTCTCGCCTGCCCAGCCGTGCTGCGCTAAGTAAGTCTTCCCTGGAATTTTCCACTGATTTTGTCCATTGAAATAAGCCCTATGCCCTATTCTTATACCAAATAATATATACAAAAAAGAAATAAGGTAAGTGATAGTGCCATACACCTGGAATTGGCTAATTATCACCTGACAACACCTCACGTGCACTCATTCGCTAATTTTCGCTGCTTATTTCCCCTTGAAATATGCCGTATAATCTATTCTCTTAATAAAAATATATATAAGGAGGGAAGGGAGAAGCCAAAGTGATATTTACATTCACCTGGAACTACCTAATTTATTATGTATTGTCTAGATTTGCTGCCAATCATTTCATAGCATATGTATTAGCAGCTGTCACCAGGCTGAGATTAGCAGCACTGCACTTCCCCTAGGCAGGCCACCACACACTGTATTCGGTTTACTGTCGTCTTTCAAGGTGAATGCACTTCGGATTCGCGCCTGTCCTATTCTGCCGCTTTTGAGCCCCATGCAAAGGGCCCTGTGACCTCTACCCTCTACTAAACCTCGTGTGGAAAAAGGTAAAGGGTTAAGTAAGTGGTGTGGAACGTGAACTGGCTAATTTGTCAATGAAAATGATAGAGAGTGACTACAATCTTTCTGGTGAGTAAAACAGTGCAAGTGGAAATGTAAATAATGTGTAAACAGCAAGTGAAAGCAATGAATGTAAATATAAGTGAACAGTGGAAAATAGTTTTACAAGTTACTGCAAGTGACAGTGCATAAAAGTGTAAGTAAAATATAAATGTAAATAATGTAAATAAAATAGAGAATGTGAATAGAAATGTAAATAAGTAGTAATATAAGAATACAAGTATATATACTAGGAGTAATGAAAGTGAAAGTGAAAGTAATGAAAATGAAAGTGACAGCTTCACTCTCTATGCTAGTATACACGAGAAAGTGAATGCCTGGAGTGAAATAAACTACTAGTACTGTACTGAAAGAAGCTTTTCATTCATTCATTCATTGTCAGACACCATGTATCCCAAACGGGGTGGCCAAGGGCTTAGAGTACTTGTATATAAATATTGTAAAGTAGTAATATAAGAATACGAGTATATATACTAGGAGTAATGAAAGTGAAAGTGAAAGTAATGAAAATGAAAGTGACAGCTTCTCTCTCTAGCTAGTATACACGAGAAAGTGTATGCCTGGAGTGAAAATAAACTACTAGTACTGAAAGAAACTTATAGATAAATATTGTATATATAAATAAGTGTAATAAAGTACTAGGAATATAAAGTGTGAGTGTGTTTATAAATAATAAATGACAGCTTCGCCTCAGAATACCATCGTGGAACCAGCATGGGAGGAAAGCTCGTATGCGCTCGTAATTTACGTTGCTTTCACAGTGTTTTTTTTTGGAGTATATTTTCCAAACTACTTGAAATTCATAGAATAGTGTTTGTAGTTATAATATCAGGCAGTGGTAACCATATTACAGAGTGTCGGGAAGTGTAGAGTGGAGACTTCGTTACCCAACTTCAGAAGTCTTCACAAGTCTTAAGGTAGTCGACGAAGGCTCAACAAACATCCCAGGGGAAAGCTGAAGGTATGTGCCATATGCATATGTAATTATAATATTCTAGGACTTATAACTGATTTTTGGCAAATATTTTTAAAAAGTCAGTCAGAATGTGAATATCCCCTCGTGAGGTGCACGGACCGCCTCCGACATGCCCGCGCATAAGGGGTTAACCTTACTCAGTTCTTCTCTTTCTCTTTCTGATCTCTTTGTCATACGTTTTTCTTTAACTCCTGAAATTATTACACATTTTTTCTTATCTGCTACATCCCTAACTAAAGATTCTCTACTTCTCAGCACCCTAACCACTTCTCTCTCCACCTTTTCCTTGCTTTGTTGGTGTATAATCTCTTTCAAATTTACATTTCCCTCTTTCTGAATTTTCTTCCACCCCTTATGTTGCTCCTTGATTTCTTTAATGTGTTCATCCTGTATTCTTCATTTGGATTCTTACTCATCTAGTTTGCTTTTCATCCTATCTCTTTCATCTTCCAACCTCTTATTCTCACTCTTAAGCTGTTTTATTTCTTTTGAGGCTGATTCATTGCTCACTTTTAATTCAGTAACGTCTCTTTCTTGTTCGTCACTACGTGAACAAATTTTTTCCAGTTTATTTCGCAGACTTTTGATCTCGTTTTCCTGCTCTGTTGTCCGTTCCTGTAGCTCTGTAATTACTGCCCATACCTTTTTTATCTCCTGGACATTCGTCTCTGCTGTTTTCTCTACACCTGCTATTCTTGTTTGGTTCAGCTTAATACTTCCATTTCCCATGTCCTCTTCAGAGAAGCCCTGGAACTCTCTCTCACTACTTGTAAACAATGCACCGTCCCTTTCCACCATGAATCAACCATATGGAGGCTTTCTATTTTCGCTGTATCTTGTTGTTTTTATAACCGAAACCGTGATTTTTTAACTACTGTCCGATGGGACCACCACTCATGCCCTCATTAACTTAATCACAAATAGGCTAGTCTTCGTTTTGTCACTGATTCAGAGATTATTTCTCCATGATCCAGGAGGAGCTCCGTCTCTATCGGCTTCCTGCGTGTGTGTGTGTGTGTGTGTATTTACCTGTTTGTGTATTTACCAGTTTGTATTTACCTACTTGTGGTATACAGGAATTGAACTAAGCTTGTGTTGTCCTGTCTCCATATCTACATTTATCTAGTCTAGTTTTAAACACATGATTGTTTTTTTGCCTGCACCACCTCTTCGTCTAAGTCATTCCAAATACTTATGCTTCTGTTCGGGAAACTGAACCTTTTAAGATCATTAAGACATATACTTTTCCTCAGCTTAAAGTCATGACCTCTTGTTCCTCCATCATCCAACACAAAAAGATCATCTCTACCCACTCGTTCCACTTCTCATACATTTCTAATTATTATCAAGTTACCTCTTTCCCTTTTCCCATCCAGTGTTTGTAACTTCAGTTTTTCCAAAGTCTCCTCATAGGTGAGTTCCCCTAAGCATGGTATCATCCTCGTTGCCATCCGTTGAACCCTTTCTAGTTTATCAGTATGCATCTTCAAATTAAGTGACCATACCACAGCTGCATACTCTAGTCTTGGTCTTATCATGGTCACCATTAACTCCCTCAGCATTTCCTCGTCCATATAATTAAAAGCGACTCTCATGTTGGTAAGTAATCCTTGAGCTCTCCAGTGATTCTGTTTGTATGCTTTTCAAGTTATCCTGAATAATGATTCGCAAGTCTTTCTCATCTTTTCTTTTAATATTATCTCATTGCCCATTTTATATGTCCAGTGCGGTCTTTTTTTCACTCATTCCTATTTCTGACACTTAACACTTCTTGGCATGAAAATCCATTTTCCAAGTCTGGCTCCATCTGTGGAGTTTGTCCAAGTCCCCTTGCAGTTTTTTACAACTATCAGTACATTTAAAATGTTTTGTGGTTTTAGCATCATCTGCAAACATACACGTGTAACTATTCAGACCCTCTGGCAAATCATTTACATATATCAGAAACATTATTCTGGTTAATATAGAGCCCTGGGGTACTCCACTCTTGCACGAGATCCAGGAGATTTTGGTCCCAGCAGCTTTCTTGGCTTATTATATCTAGAGTATTCCAATTTATATTTGTATTAAAATCTCCAGTTAGCATAATTCTTTCCGATTTCTCTTTCATTTTATGGAGTAATGCTTTTAAACTCTGAATTGTACTCTCTGCCAGGTCCTCATATTTGTCTCTTTCCCATGTGTTTGATCTGGGTGGCATGTACAAATTGGCTACAATTACTTTCCTTTCAGATGTATTGATCTCTTCTGCAATCAGTTCTACTTGTGAGGGTATATCTAGTTCTATTTCTTTGACTTTTTGTTTTTTCTTAGTTAATATTATAATTCCTCCTCCCTTTTTTAAGTTCCTATCTCTTTTCCATATATTATATTCCTCTAAGTTTAGTAGGTCATTTGATATCCTTGGTGTTAATTTTGTTTCAGTTAGGCATATTATATGTGGTTCATTTTCTCTGACATAATCAACATCTCTAATAATTTAGTTACAATTCCATCCACATTTGAGTACATCAGCTTAATCATCTTGTTTATATACTTGTCATGACATGGTTCTACTACCTTCCTCCTTTTTATTCCCTCCTGTTTATGTACCACTTTCATACCTGCAATCCTATTACTTTGTAAAAAACTGTATTCTTCTCCTCTTCTGATTTTCCCTCATTTTTTGTTTTTGCTTCCTCCCTCTTCTCTTTCAGTAATTCCAGTTCCTCTTGTGTTAGGCATCTTTTTATCCATACACTTTTGAACTCCTCTTTTTCCATAAGATTCTTTGCATTTTTTAGTATCCCCTCCACGGTGTTTACTCTCTGGAAGGTTACCTTTAGGGGTCTTCACTTGCTTTTCTCGTAATTCCCTAACCTTTTGTGTTCCTCTATGTCTTTACTACAGATTTCCTCTGATACTTCTTTCAATAAGCTCATTACATTTGTGTGTGTGTGTGTGTGTATGTGTGTGTGTGTGTGTGTGTGTCTCTCTCTCTCTCTCTCTCTCTCTCTCTCTCACTAATGCTGGTACCTCTTCCCCTCATTTTTTTTATTTTTATTTTTTTGTCCTTCTATACAGTCATTATTCAACCTCTTACTTCTGTTTGATGTTCTTAGGTTTGTTTTTTTCACCTGTTAAACATATTATATACAGTATGGGCTTATAAGTTGTAGATTGGAGTTACCAGTCATAGCTTGCAGTTCAAGATGATTTACAAGTGTTATAGTGATAACAGATTCATTCACTTCTCAGTTACATATATATATACAGTACTGTTGAACTGGGTGATATTTCTGTATACTATTGAGCCAGTGCTGAACATGGTGTTTAAATTTATTGCAGTTTTGCAAATGCTGAAGCAGTAAATTTTGATCAAAGGTTAATTACGGTAGAGAGTGAGACTCAGTTTACTCTGTGAAGAGCTTCTGCTCTTTGCATTATACCTTTGTATGATGTGAAGAGCAGAAACTTGTAGGGTTTGGAAATGGAAGATCTGCCATTTATTTGTCCCGGATGGTGATTTCCATGGTTACTGCAGCACTGCATCCCATTGCCAAATATAACTGGATGAAACAGACAGAGCAAAACAAAGAAATGCACATGTGAATTATGTCCAATGCTGATTTGTATGTTGTGCTCAGCAGTAGTTAGTGTGGAACAAGCATTAATAAGTTATTAACATCATTATGATTAGCGTCCTATCTCTTTTCTTCTCGCCTGTTTACAAAGATGATATTCACACTTATAGTACAGTAATGCATGTATTCTTGCTGGTGTACCGTAGGTGACTCTGGTAGTGGAGGCGAGTGTGAAGACCTTGCAAAAGCAGTACAGCGGCTCTCTCAGATGACCCTTTTGATGGATCAGGTGGATTCTCGTATCAATTGCAATTGCTTAGAATACCTTCTCAATGAGCTGATCCATGTCAATAAAAACCTCATTCCAGAAAGGGATGCCCAAGCAGTTGTTGCTATCAGGTAGGTTCATAACTTTTGCTCATTAAAGGTAACTTGAACCATGTACAGTACTTGTATACAGTAGGTATATACCACTTTCTTTTTTGTGTCGAAAAACTAAATGCAACACTTCTTCCTCATCTTGAATTCTCTCTTCATTTGTGTATAATGTACAGTAATTGTCTTCCAGCATATTCACCTGAATGCTATTCTTTTGATTCAGCTGAAGGATATGTTTCTTCCTCCTATCCAAATCACTCAGATATACTGTACTCACTTAAAAATTTTATCACTCCCTCACTGGCATGTACGAGAAAAATTGGTTTATGTAGAACAAACCAGCTGCTTCATCAACAGAATAAGCTGTCAGTATTCAGTCTGTATGAGTCTCAGAGTTACCCACAAGTCACATTCTCTGGCCAGCCCCTCCAGTTCAGCAGACCGCAGAATCTTGGGACTCACTGGATACACATGTGACTTTTTCTTAGCATGCAAACAACATTGGTGCAGTGCTCCTACATGAACTGAGGACACTACAGATGCTGGCAGGTGTGAGCTTTGGCTATCAGAAAGAATCGCTGATAATAGTTGACGAGCAATTACACTCAGTCTTCGAGTAACACGGACGACATACTGTACACTGGACAAGGACCGTGGTGCTCAAGCCTGTGTCACTCAGACAATATGTTTGTTTATTTAATGGTTCAGTGTAGTATGACGTCTTACCAAAACTCTTATTTTTACCTCTTCTTACCAACCTGTCCCACATAAATTACCCCCTACTTATACCCATCATCAGCTAAAACATTGAAAGAGCTATAACTTGCCAGCAAAGGTACCCGGTGTTGCCGGGCCAAAAAAGAGGCGAACACTCTAATCTTATTTGTTCTGGTTCAATCATTGTGTCTACTCCAGAAAGACCATGTGCTTCTTGTGGTTTTGAAGGGGGGTTATAAGAGGTCCAGAAACTTTCCATTTCAGCTTTCACAGACTAATGCACAGTATTTGTGTGCACTTGTTTACTCTTAAGCCCCGGTTACACACTAGCGACTTCAAGGTCATGTCTTAGTTGGCTCCCACTCCTTCTGACTGGCCTCGAATCTGCTCTGCTCACGACTGCCTGATGACCGGGCGTGATGTCCTCATGAACATGACGAGATCACGAGGCGACCGTGAGGTGACGGAGCTACGGGTTTTCAAATTTGAAATTTAACAAATTTTTGTCAGCCACAACTATGACATGACTGCCCACGAACGCAAGACAACTGAATGACTTGTTTGGGGGATGCACCCCAACCTCCCCACAACCAACCCATGGGGCGGGGCATCACACCTGGACCACCAGTGACACCCAGTGTGGGGCAGGTCATCACACCTGGACCACCAGTGACACCCAGTGCATCACCATGCACCTCTCCTGTGTTCCACCCACTGTCAAAAACAAGAGACTGCTCATGACATGCAGTCGTAATGTTTTTTTTGTTTTTTTTCCCCCCCCAACAGCATCACGACACGCAACTACCGCATCACGATGCTTCTGATTGAGCTAAGACTGCTTCACGACCGATGTACGACACTCCTGACTGCAACGCAACTGTGACATGATTTTTGGCAAGTCAAACGTTAAAAAATCGTGAGGCCCGACGAGTTGTCCCAGTAGCTCACGAGCACCTGAAAGAGTCCGGGCTTTGCCGGTGAATCAATGGACGATCGATGAGAAAATGCGTTACGACTGTGACTCGCACGGCGGTCGGACCTTGAGTTGCTTGTGTATGACCAGGGCTTTACCGGTGACCCCAAATGACCTTCAACCAGTGACCTCAGATGACCTTGGAGATCAGCCTCACATAGCTTGTGTTGGACCTGGAGGTCATGTGATTCTTTATGCCAAGAATTGGGCTGCTGGGTCCAGTCGTTTGAGCATGTATTGCTGGTGACCTCAAATGACCTCCGACCAGTGATCTCAAATGACCTCAGAGGTCAACCTTACATAGCCTTGGTCCGAACTGTAGGTCATGCGAGTGTCTATGCCAAGAATTGGGCTGCAGGGGTACCTTGCATTGCCTGGGCAGGCACCCTACTGATGTCCTCAAATGACCCAGATCCGAATTTTGACCCTCCCAAAGCCACCCTTTAGTGTCCCTGATTCAGAATATATATGGGTCTTGGGGTCTCTGGCCCTTGATTTGGGTGTGATTGAAGGACAAACAAACAAACAAGCAATGCAGCTCATTTATGTAAATAGTCATTAATTCATTCATCATCTAGTCTTGTGTTGCCCCATGAGGAGATTAGGAGCCCAGAGTTAGACAAGTTCTATCTATCTATCTATTGCCAGACGCCTCAATCCCGTTTGGGGTGGCCACAAACAAATCGCCTCCAAGTCGCCCTGTCCCCCGCCATTTCACTACCCTGCTCCCAACTCACACCCCCCTCTCTCATATACCTCTCCACCCCATCCCTCCATCTCAACCTCGGTCTCCCCCTCCCTCTTCCACCCTCCACCTCACTCACATACACTCTCTTCGTCAGTCTTTCACCCTCCATCCTCTCCACATGGCCAAACCACCTCAGTGTGTTCCTCACAACGCTTCCTATCACATCCACATCAACACCACAACGCTCCTTTATATCCTCATTCGTCAGCCTGTCTCTCCACGTGACTCCACAAGCTCCTCTTAAATAACTCATTTCCACTGCTCTCACTCTTGACTTGTGTCCTTCCAACAACGTCCAAGCTTCACTTCCGTACGTTAGAGTTGGTATCACAATACTGTCATGTAGTAACTTTTTTACTTCCATGCTCACTTCCCTGTTTCTTATCACTGCTTTCAAGGAACCAGCAACCTTTCTTCCCTGCTGTACCCTTTCAAGCACTTCACCCTCCAAACCTCCATCCTTACTCATCACACTACCCAAATACTTAAACGTACTCACATTTTCCAATTCCTCACCATCCAACCTCGCTATACATTCACTGACTTCACCTCTCTCAAAGACCATCACTTTACTCTTCCCTACATTCACCTTTAGGTTCCGTTTCTTACACACTCTCTCAAACTCATCCACCAAGCCTTGCAGCTCCCCTTCATCTTCACTCAACAACACAGTATCATCTGCAAACAACAGTACAGGGAGTTTCCAAACACTATCCTCTCTCACCAGGGCCACTCCAACATCCACTACCCTACCTTGTACCTCTTTTATTACCCCATCCATGTACAGATTGAACAACCATGGAGACATGACACATCCCTGTTTCAAACCAACTTTCAAAGAGAAAAATTCACTTAGTTCACCATCCACACGCACTGCAGCCTTAGCACCATCATACATACTCTTCACAGCATTCAACAACTTCCCATCTACTCCATATATTCTTAACACTTTCCACAATCCTTGTCTATCCACCCTGTCATATGCTTTCTCCAAATCCATGAAAGCCGCATACAACTTCTTTCCCTTCTCTAGAAACTTTTCCACTAAAGATCTAAGAATGAATATCTGATCTACACAACCTCTTCCCTTCCTAAAGCCTCCCTGTTCTTCTCCAACTAATTTCTCTGTTCTTTCTCTAACTCTGTCTATAAGTATCCTACCATACACTTTTCCTATTATACTAAGAAGACAAATGCCCCTATGATTACCACACACTTCTTTTTCCCCTTTTCCTTTGTACAAGGGAATAATTATACCTGACTTCCAATCCTCCGGGACTCTACCTTCCTCCCAGGCCAATCTGCACATCTTCCACATCCATTCTACTACTATCTCTCCCCCATGCTTCAGCATCTCACCACACACTCCATCAATTCTTGGGGCTTTCCCCGATTTAACTTTCTTCATTGCTTCCACAACCTCTATCCTACTGATTTCTACCTGTCTTCTCACCTCCCTCCTTCTCCCAGCCATTCCCCAGCCACTTATACTCGCATTACTTCCTTCCTCTACGTTCAACAATTCCTTAAAGTGTTCTCTCCATCTGCTCACTTTTTCTCCCTTCTCCACTAGTAATCTACCATGTTTATCTTTCACTCCCCTGCTAACTTCACTTCCACCCTGTCTTACTCTTTTCACTTCTCTCCAGAACATTTTCTTACAGTCCCTCCACTTTACACTCAAATTCCTTCCAAATTCCTCATCCACTCTCTTCTTACTCTCTCTTACTAAACTTTTCACCTCTCTCTTCCTTTCCACATATAACTCTCTCTTCTGCCTCTCAACTTCTTCCACGCCCCTATTTCTCATCCATTCATTGTATGCTTTCTTCTTTTGTGCCACAGCCTGTTTCACCTCTTCAGTCCACCACGCTGTTCCTTGCACCCCCCTCCGTCTTCTCTTCCTTCCACACACCACATCACATGCTGCACATATTTCTTCTGTAAATATCTTACACACACCTTCCACGTCTCCCATCTGCTCCAATTCATATTTGCCCAATCGTTCCTCCACTTCTCTCTTATACTCTGCCTTTTTCTCATCCTCTTGTAACCTTTCCACTCTCCTTGTAACTACTCCTTCCTCTCGTCTTTCCCTTCTTCTATTCCTCCATCTTACTTGCATCCTAATTCTGGCCACCACCAAGTAGTGGTCAGAAAGGCCACTCCCCCAACCTCTATAAACTCTTGCATCCAATATACATCTTCGCATCCTTTCATCCACACACACATAATCAATCATTGCCTTCCTTTCATTCAGTTCACCACCCACCCTTCTCATCACTCGCCATGTATACCTGTGGATCATTTTATGCCTGAAGAGGGTATTGGCTATTACCAACCCCCTCCCAGCACAGATGTCCACTAACGCACTCCCATTCTCATCTATCTCAGCAGGCACACCCCACTCACCAACTATTCCATCCACCTTCACATTACCAACTTTACCATTCATATCACCGATCAAAAACACTCTCTCATTCCTTCCAAACTTTTCCATGCACACTTCCACATTTGTCCAGAACTCTTCTCTCACTCTTCTAGCACGATCTTGCGTTGGCGCATACACACACACAATCGCCCACATTTGTATTCCAACTTTCAACTTTACCCACACAATCCTTGACCCAACTGATCCATACTGTCTTATGCTCTTCTTCCATCTTTTACTCACAACTATACACACTCCTTCCTTTGCCCTCTCATTCTCATCTACTCCTGCACATATACCCCATCCATACTCCCATTCTCTCACACTTTCTCCTCTCCATTTTGTTTCAGTTATTCCACATACATCCACTTTCGCATCCTCAAGCACCTGGACAATCTCTCTCTCTTTCACCTCATCATTCGCTCCTCTTACATTCCATGTACACATTACCAAGTCCTTTGTCCGGTCCTGGGTCGTCAACGTTTGGTCAGTCCTTGTCCGAGGCTTCTTGTTTGTTTTTTTAGTTAGTTGTTTTCCGGGGAGGGGCACTAACCCTCCGCCAACCCTTTTAGTCGCCTTTTACGACAAGCAGATTTTTCACCAGTGACCTCCCTCCAGTCCCGACAGATTTTCATAGGTTTTTTTTTTTTTTTTTTTAAACCTCCGTTTTTTATGAGAAACCGAAAATTCAGAGAGAAAGTGCTCACCTGAGCTTAGAAATGCCTGGTACAGATGACCTTCCCTTCATCTGGTACCGTCTTGTATCAAGTCTGGCTCCAGATAAAACGTTTTCTATGAGGGATAACTATTCCAGACCACTCAGAATAGGTAGATATTTATTTATTTGGTACAAATTTATGTGTAGTATAAGAGTATATTGGTTTTCTATCTATCTGTCTATTGCCAGACTCCTTAATCCCGTACGGGGTTGCCACAGACAAATCGCCTCCACGTCGCCCTGTCCCCCGCCATTTCATTTCCCTGCTCCCAACTCACAATATACCTCTCCACTCCATCCCTCCATCTCATCCTAAGCCTCTCCCTTCCTCTTCCCCCCTCCACCTCACTCATATACACTCTCCTCATCAGTCTCTCACCCTCCATCCTCTCCACATGGCCAAACCACCTCAGTGTGTTCCTCCCAATGCTTCCTATCACATCCACATCCACACCACAACGCTCCTTTATATCCTCATGTGTCAGCCTGTCTCTCCATGTGACTCCACAGGCTCCTCTTAAATAACTCATTTGCACTGCTCTCACTCTTGACTTGTGTCCGTCCAGCTATGTTAAAGCTTCACTTCCATACATTAGAGTTGGTATCACAATACTGTCATGTAGTAACTTTTTCACTTCCATGCTCACTGCCCTGTTTCTTATCACTGCTTTCAAGGAACCAGCAACCTTTCTTCATTATTGTACCCTTTCAAACACTTCACCCTCCAAACTTCCATCCTTACTCATCACACTCCCCAAGTACTTGAACGTACTCACATTTTCCGTTTCCTCACCATCCAACCTCACTGCACATTCACTGACATCACCTCTCACAAAGACCATCACTAAACTCTTCCCTACATTGACCTTTAGATTCTGTTTCTTACACACTCTCCCAAACTCATCCACGAAGCCTTGCAGCTCCCCTTTCATCTTCACTCTACAACATAGTATCATCTGCAAACAACAGTACAGGGAGTTTCCAAACATTACCCTCTCTCACTAGGGAGACTCCAACATCCACTGCCCTACCTTGTACCTCTTTTATTACCCCATCCATGTACAGATTGAACAACCATGGAGACATGACACATCTCTGTTTCAACCCAACCTTCAAAGAGAAAAATTCACTCAGTTCACCATCCACACGCACTGTAGCCTTAGCACCCTCATACATACTCTTCACGGCATTCCACAACTTCCCATCTACTCCATATATTCTTAATACTTTCCACAATCCATGTCTATCGACCCTGTCATATGCTTTCTCCAAATCCATGAAGGCCGCATACAACTTCTTCCCCTCCTCTAGAAACTTTTCCACTCAAGATCTGAGAATGAATATCCGATATACACAACCTCTTCCCTTCCTAAAGCCTCCCTGTTCTTCTCCAACTAATTCTTCTGTTATTTCACTAACTCTGTCGATAAGTATCCTGCCAAACACTTTTCCTGTTACACTAAGAAGACAAATGCCCCTATGATTACCACACACTTCTTTTTCCCCTTTTCCTTTATACAAGGGAATAATTATACCTGACTTCCAATCCTCCGGGACTCTACCTTCCTCCCAGGCCAATCTTCACATCTTCCACATCCATTCTTCTACTATCTCCCCCACATGCTTCAGGATTTCACCACACACTCCATCAATTCCTGGGGCTTTCCCCAATTTAACTTTATTGCTTCCACAACTTCTATCCTACTGATTTCTTCCTGTCTTTTCACCTCCCTCCTTCTCCCAGCCATTCCCCAGCCACGTATACTCGCATTACTTCCATTCAACAGTTCCTTAAAGTGTACTCTCCATCTGCTTACTTTTTCTCCCTTCTCCACCAGTAATCTACCATTTTTATCTTTCACTCCCCTACTAACTTCACTGTCACCCTGTCTTACTCTCTTCACCTCTTTCCAGAACATTTTCTTACAGTCCCTCCACTTTACACTCAAATTCCTTCCAAATTTCTCTTCCACTCTCTTCTTACTCTTTCTTACTAATCTTTTCACCTCTCTCTTCCTTTCTACGTATAACTCTCTCTTCCGCCTCTCAACTTCTTCCATGCCCCTATTTCTCATCCATTTGTTGTATGCTCTCTTCTTTTGTGCCACAGCCTATCTCACCTCTTCATTCCACCATGCTGTTCCTTGCACCCCCTTCCATCATCTCTTCACCCCACACACCACATCACATGCTGCACATATATTAGTTTTCACACAGTAATATAGGCATTATGAGCATTATTTCACTCACCAAACCAGTCGAGCAGGGCAGTACTCCCGAGGTGGATGGAAAGCTGATGACAGGGAGTGCTGGAGCTCCCGTTTCATCAGCCCTCAGGACTAGTTCCTGACCATCCCCCTTTGCTGAACTTTTTCAGTGTCTCAGTTACACAGAGAGTAGGCCAGCATGCTCTCCAGTACAAATTTCTCTATCTATCTTCACCAAACTACATGCACAGTACACACTACACTTTCTATTCAAAATTTACCAAAATGGCGTCAGTTCACCTAGCCTCGGAGTCCCCAGGGGGGGGGACCATAAATGCCCCCGCCATCTGCCCCTCTCCCGGTGACGACTCGAGGTGCCTGGAACCACTGTCTGACTCTCTTCTTCTTCATTTCTGCAACATTCGCGGCCTTTCATCTAACTTTCGCTCTGTTGAGCACCACCTCTCCTCCTCTAAACCTCACCTTCTTTTTCTAACGGAGACTCAGCTGTCTGAGGCAACTGACAGCAAACCCTTTTCTGTATCCTCCTACTTTCTTTATACTCATTTCAAAGCCAAAGGTGGCTGTTGTGTATACATACGCAACGACTTATCTTGCTCTCGTGTTCCTGAACTTGATTCTTCTGAATTCTCCACTCTCTGGCTTCGGCTTTCCTGTCATTCTCTGACTAAATATATCTGTGCTGTTTACTTATCCCCTAATTCTACTGACTATCAAAAATTCTTCGACTATCTTACTTCTACGATGGAACACATTCTGTCCATTTCTCCTTTCTCTGAAATCTCCATTCTTGGAGATTTCAATGTTCACCACCACCTTTGGCTCTCCTCTCCTTTCACGGATCCACCTGGTGAACAAGCCTACATCTTTTCTATCCTTAATGACCTAGAGCAGCTTGTACAGCACCCTACCCGTATCCCTGACCGCCTTGGAGAGAGCTCCAACATACTTGACCTCTTCCTCACAACTAATCCTTCAGCTTACTCTGTTAATCTTTTCTCTCCGTTGGGCTCCTCCGATCACAACCTTATTACCTTAACCTGTCCTATCGCTCCAGTACGGCCTGCGGACCCTCCAGGGAAACGTCGTCTCTGGCATTTTGGAGCTGCGGACTGGGAGGCCCTCAGGCAGTACTTCTTTGATTTTCCCTGGAATGATTATTGCTTCCATGGCCGTGAGCCATCTGAGTGTGCCTTGCGCATTACGGAGGTTATTCTCTCGGGCATGGAAGCATACATTCCTTTCTCATATCCTTTGACTAACGCAAGAAAGCCTTGGTTTAATCACGCTTGTTCTAATGCTGTCCGCAACAAGGAGAAGGCCTACAAAAGGTACCGGAGCCAACCCACCCCTGAATCACATAATCTTTACGTTTCTGCCCGGAATCGTGCTAAGTCTGTTCTTCGCTCTACTAAAAATAATTTCATCCATACTAAATGCTCTCAACTCTCCAACTCGAATTCTTCCTGCTCCTTCTGGCACCTTGCCAAAAATCTTTCTAACAACTTTACCTCATCATCCTTCCCTCCTCTTTTCTACTCTGATGGTTCTGTAGCTATTTCTTCTACTGATAAAGCAGATCTCTTCGCACAGACTTTCTCCTCCAATTCCACCTTAGACAATTCCGGTGCTGTTCCTCCATCACTTCCCCCTCTGACTTCCTCATGGCTGACATTAAAATGTCTTCAGTTGATGTATTTTCTGCCATTACTGGCCTCAGTACTAACAAGGCATATGGGCCTGATGGGGTCCCTCCTGTTGTTCTCAAAAACTGTGCTTCTGTGCTTACACCCTGCCTAGGCAAACTATTTCGCCTTTGTCTGTCAACTTGTACCTTTCCTTCTTGCTGGAAGTTTGCTCTCATTCAGCCAGTCCCAAAGAAGGGTGACCACTCCCAACCCTCCAACTATCGTCCAATTGCTTTAACGTCCTGTATTTCAAAAGTTTTCGAGTCAATTCTTAATAAAAAAATTTTAAGGCATCTTTCCTATCACAACCTTCTTTCCGATCGTCAGTATGGGTTCCGTCAGGGACGCTCCACTGGCGATCTTCTCACCTACCTTTCAGACTCCTGGTCATCCTCCTTTCGGGACTTTGGCGAAAGCTTTGCCATTGCACTTGACATCTCAAAGGCTTTTGATCGAGTCTGGCATAAATCTTTAATTTCCAAACTGCCCTCCTACGGTTTCTATCCTTCTATCTGTACCTTCATCGCTAGCTTCCTTTCTGGTCGTTCTATAGCTGCTGTCGTAGACGGCCATCGTTCTTCTCCTAGATCTATCAACAGTGGTGTTCCTCAGGGCTCTGTCCTATCACCAACTCTCTTCCTTTTATTCATCAATGATCTTCTAAGCTGTACATCTAACTCTATCCACTCATACGCTGATGACTCCACCCTTCACCTTTCCATTCGGTTCCCGCAACGCCCATCTCAACAGTTACTTCAAGAAACAAGGGATGAGGCTATGGCACACCTAATGTCTGACTTGGCTCATATCTCTGACTGGGGTAAAAATAATATGGTTGTCTTTAATGCTTCTAAGACTCAGTTCTTACACCTATCAACCCGACAAAATCTTCCACAGGTATACCCACTAATGTTTAATAATATTCAGATTAATCCTGCATCATCCTTGAACATGCTTGGGGTTTCATTTACTCGGGACTTATCTTGGAAAGATCATATTGCATCTCTTGTAAAATCTGCTTCCAAGAGATTGGGTGTGCTAAGCCGACTCCGCTCTTTCTTTACCCCTGCACAATTGTTGACTCTATACAGGGGTTTTATCCGCCCCTGTGTGGAGTACAACTCTCATGTGTGGGGAGGCTCCCACATACAGCTCTTCTCAATAGGGTGGAGTCAAAGGCTTTTCGTCTCATTAACTCTCCTCCTCTTACTGACTCCCTTCAACCTCTGTCTCTTCGCCGCACTGTTGCATCTTTATCTCTTTTCTATCGCTACTTTAATGGTCACTGCTCCTCTGAACTGTCTGCTTGCATTCCTCCACCTCTACGACGGGCGCGTAGCACCCGTCTGGCAGCAAACTCTCATCCCTTTTCTGTCCAACTCTCTAATGCAAGAGTTAACCGTTACTCCCAGTCTTTCATTCATGCAACAGGTCAGCTCTGGAACTGTCTCCCTCTGTCTGTATTTCCTCCTGCCTATGATCTCCAGTCTTTCAAACGCAGTGTGTCCAGGCATCTCAAAATGATCGGATCTTGAATTTGGCTCTCTATTGTATTTTGTTTTTCTCTTGGAGGGAACTGTTACTGCGGGCTCATGGCCTTTGGTTCCTTCTTCCTCGCATTAAAAAAAAAAAAAAAAAAAAAAAAAAAAAATACTGCACCTTCATTGGCGACGTTACCTCCTCATCACTTCTGATCATTTCTTCCTCTAGCACCACGTAAACTTTGTCCTCCACATTGTCATCGATTAGGGAATCACCCTCACCTTGAATTTCATACTGTGGTGCGACATGTCTTTACTGACCAGGTCACTGGTAACAGTTGAGTTGCTGAGACAATGGCATGTGGGGGGGGGAGGTCACTCGGGGTAAGGCATTGTCCCCACCTGGCCTCAGGTAGAGGAAGGTGTCCCGCATATATGTACCAAAAATCACAAGCGAAATTTGAAAAATGTGCAAATGACGGACCTTGCAATTGCATAGCATTTATAAACATTGACGGGACTCACAGTGACAAAACGTCCGTGTGCATATGTACGTTAACAGGATGGGGAGGGTTAAGATGTGAGTGACCAGCCTAACTCATCGCTGAGTGGCATTACATGAACAATAAACCCCAACCACTTTTTGGATGCAAACCTGCACAGGCTTAATCCAATTGGAGTACCTTAATTACCTACTAAACCACCAGGTGCCATAATATGGTTATATGGTTACCACTCAGCATAGTAAATGGTTTCCTGTTATACTGAAAACCATTTGGCTTGTCACCCAGTGTTGAGTCACCTGTAGACAGAAGGAAAAGGAAAGATTGAAGGAAAGGAAGACAGAAGAGGAAGGAATGAAAGAAGAAAGTAAAGGGCAGCACTACATTGAGTGAGTGGATGTTGAGCACCCCCACCGACCATTAGGCGATATAACTTTATTGTGATTAGTCAAGTTCAAATGAAATGGAGGACTAGAAGACGGGAAGGACATGAGACGGTCATCAGGGTCAGCTACATAACAATCCCTCTCAACATTTGTGACTGTGAAACTCCTGTGTGTGTAAGTATAGTGACTTCCCTGCTACCTTTCCCATCAAGTGTAACTAACCTCTTAGATATGAAGTTAGCAAATAAATGACCTGGGAAGGAGTCACTTTGTAAACTTCTTGGGGGAGGACACTCTGATGGAGTCTTATTACTACTCTCACTTGATCCTGATGGCTGCACAGCTCCAGTCTTACTAGTGTCTAACAGTGGCTCTACAGGAGTCTGTTTATCAACTACTGACTGCTCCACTCTGACCTTATCAACATTATCTACCCGCTGGGGAGGGGAGGGGGTGACTACGGTTAACAATATCTAGGGGGTGGCAGCTCTCTGTTGGTGTCATAAGATCCCCAGGAGTTTACCAAAGTAACGTGTTTCACGTTGGAACTTTTCCCTTGTTTTTTCCAGCACCAGTCCTCCAAGTGCCCCGTTTTGCTAATACTGGCAAAATCTGACACTTGACCCTCTGGCAACACTGTTCTCGCTTACTTTTGTGGAACTAACTTGCTCTGGGGTTGCGGTGTTCCCAGTAGTGTCACTTGACATTAACCTGCCTTTCTCAGAGGAAAGGTTCACAAAAATTGGTTGGTTCACTGTCCTACCTTTAACAAATGACTGAGGCTTATGTTCATGCTTATGAATAATGCTATAATTATCTGCTACAACAGCAGCCTCAGGTAGGGTATCTAAATCTTTCTCTGCTAGGTATGTAGCAGCATCCCTATCTGTGTTACCAGTGAAGTTCTCCTAGATCATTAATTCTCTCAGTTTAGAGAAATTGTCAACTTTCTTAGAATGTAACCATTGATCAAATAAGTCTGTGAGTATGCTATCATATTCCAAATGAGTCAGATCTTTCTGTTTAACCCCTTAACTACGGGGCGTCACTTTCGTCACTCTTGGGAGCAAGGGGTCGCCGCGGGGCGTCACATTTGTGAGTCTGTGTTATTTTGAATTCGCCCGGATTTTCAAGTGGTGGCTTGTATCATTTATCAGTACTGCCAATGTCCAACACTAGTCAGCACTCCTAATCTCATCTGTACTCCCATCCATTGTTGACAATTTAGCCATTTCTCCCCGTTCTTGACTCCCCTCCCTACCTCCCCTCCATTACCCTCTCCTCTCGCCTGCCCAGCCGTGCTGCGCTAAGTAAATCATCCCTGGAATTTTCCACTGATTTCATCCATTGAAATAAGCCCTATGCCCTAGTCTTATACCAAATAATATATACAAAATAGAAATAAGGTAAGTGATAGTGTCATACACCTGGAATTGGCTAATTATCACCTGACAACACCTCACGTGCACTCATTCGCTAATTTTCGCTGTTTATTTCCCCTTGAAATATGCCGTATAATTTATTCTCGTAATAAAAATATATATAAGAAAGGAAGGGAGAACCCAAAGTGATATTTACATTCACCTGGAACTACCTAATTTATTATGTATTGTCTAGATTACCTGCCGATCATTTCATAGCTTATATATTAGCAGCTGTCACCACACTGACATTGGCAGCATTGCACTCCCCCTAGGCAGGCCACCACACACTGTATTCAGTTTACTGTCGTCTTTCAAGGTGAAACCACGTCGGATTCGCGCCTGTCCTATTCCGCCGCTTTTTAGCCCCATGCAAAAGTCCCTGTGACCTCTACCCCCTACTAAACCTCGTGTGGAAAGGGGTAAAGGGTTAAGTGAATGGTGTGGAACGTGAACTGGCTAATTTATCAATGAAAATGATGGACAGTGACTACGATCTTTCTGGTGAGTAAAACAGTGCAAGTGGAAATGTAAATAATGTGTAAACAGCAAGTGGAAGCAATGAATGTAAATATAAGTGAACAGTGGAAAATAGTTTTATAAGTTATTGCAAGTGACAGTGCATAAAAGTGTAAGTAAAATAGAAATGTAAATAAAATAGAGAATGTAAATAGAAATGTAAATGAGTAGTAATATAAGAATACAAGTATATATACTAGGAGTAACGAAAGTGAAAGTTTCACTCTAGCATGTATAAATACTATGAGTTATGAAAGTGGAAGTGAAAGTGGCAGATTCGCTCTCAGCGCTAGTATACAGGACGAGAATGTGAATGCTACGTATTTTACTGAAAGAGAAATTGAATGCCTACAGTGACAATAAACTAATATTACTGAAGGAAACTTATGGATAAAGACTGCAGATATATATAAGTGTTATATAGTAATAGAAATATATGGATAAAGACTGCAGGTATATATAAGTGTTATTTAGTAATAGAAATATAAAGTGTGAGTGTTTTTATGAATAATAAATGATAGAACACCAGCGGTGAACGAGCGCAAGTGGGAAGGTCATATGCGCTCATAATTTTCATTGCTTTCACGTGTTTTTTTTTTTTCGGAGTATGGATTCCAGACTATTTGAAAATCATAGAATAGTGTTTCTAGTGATAATATCAGGCTGTGGTAATCATATTACGGGTTGTCAGGAAGTGTAAAATGGAGACTTCGTTACCCAACTTCAGAAGTCTCCACAAGTCCTATGGTACTCGACGAAGGCTCAACAAACATCCCAGGAGAAAGCTGAAGATATGTGCCATATGCTTATCTAATTTTAATATTCTAGGACTAATAACTGATTTTTGGCAAATATTTTTAGAGAGTCTGTCGGAGCGCGAATATGCCCGCAAGAGACGCAAGTCAAGCCAAAACAACCCCGCGGTTTATGGGTTAAAAGTAGATAAAAATTTAAGCCTATATGCCTCTGGCATAAATTCATATGCTTTGAGAATGGCATCTTTTAAACATTCATAGTTAGAACTTACGTTTAAGTACTTGGGTAGTGTGATGAGCAAGGATGGAGGTTTGGAGGGTGAAGTGCTTGAAAGGGTACAGCAGGGAAGAAAGGTTGCTGGTTC
The DNA here is from genome assembly GCF_032717465.1 of Coenobita brevimanus. Taxonomy (NCBI): domain Eukaryota; kingdom Metazoa; phylum Arthropoda; class Malacostraca; order Decapoda; family Coenobitidae; genus Coenobita; species Coenobita brevimanus. The sequence continues at coordinate 43,171 of NW_027643072.1, read as the reverse complement.
CTTGAAAGCAGTGATAAGAAGCAGGGAAGTGAGCATGGAAGTGAAAAAGTTACTACATGACAGTATTGTGATACCAACTCTAACGTTATGGAGGTGGAGCTTGGACGTTGCTGGAAGGACACAAGTCAAGAGTGAGAGCAGTGGAAATGAGTTATTTAAGAGGAGCCTGTGGAGTCACATGGAGAGACAGGCTGACAAATGAGGATATAAAGGAGCGTTGTGGTGTGGATGTGGATGTGATAGGAAGCGTTAGGAGGAATACACTGAGGTGGTTTGGCCATGTGGAGAGGATGGAGGGTGAAAGACTGATGAAGAGAGTGTATGTGAGTGAGGTGGAGGGGGGAAGAGGGAGGGGGAGGCCGAGGATGAGATGGAGGGATGGGGTGGAGAGGTCTATGAGAGAGGGGGGTGTGAGTTGGGAGCTGGGCAGTGAAATGGCAGGGGACAGGGCGACATGGAGGCAATTTGTTTGTGGCCACCCCAAACGGGATTGAGACGTCTGGCAATAGATAAATAGATAGATAGTTAGCACTTTGATCAACTGATAAAGAAATATAAGCCACCTGAGCCTTTCCTTTCAAAACACTCTGCAGCAGTACTGTCCAAGAGTCTTTTGGCCAAGAAAGATGACCTGCCACCTTTTCAAACATATGGAAGTACTTAGTGACATCTTGCCCATTAACCCCTCAAGACTGATGCCGCATGATCTTGCTTTTGTGTAATTTGACATGCCAGCCTATCCCACTCGATCGATAAAGACACACAAAAAATGGGGGAGGGTAACTCCGCCCCTTTGGTGACGTGTATAGGATCAGACCAATGAGAGCTAGTGTCTAGGGTGGTATGGCATGATTGGCCCCCTAAGGTAGGGGAGAAGGAATCCCTCCCACCACCATCACTTTACCTCCGTCAGCCCAATTGCGTCATCTCCACATTGTCCCCTCCCAACCCACCATACCTCCAACATACCCTGTACAGAGGTGTATGTGCATAGCAACCTTTCTCCCTTCTCCCTTCTCCCCTGTCCCTCCATCCTCCTCCCCCCTCCAGCCATACACACTCCACCTCCACTTTTCTCCTGGCTTGTTTTGTTGCTATGGGCATATGCCACACTGACAGCTTGTCCTACCAACTCTAGGGAACACTTCACATTAACATTAGTTATATATATATAATTATTTACCATAAATAATGCATTTTCTGTACATTTTCTGTTTTCGCCCATGGGGTATTGGTAACCTTTTTGCATCTTTGACAGGCGGTTGTGCAATAACTATTTGGTCAATCTGGCTGAAACATACATTTTCAGGTGTGTAAATTCAGTCTCTTGAAATGTGGAAGAAATATTTTTACATTGGTGAAAGGCGAAAAATTGACCCTGTTTTGCGGCTGGAGGGACAGACCTGCTGAACAAATTGCGTACTTTAGAGGTTAATGGGAGTGCTAGCTTTATGTTCCTGGCAACATCAAAAGATTCCCTGGCAGACAAACTATTAGCTCAGGGTGAACTATCATGGTGCTTCAGTCTGAATTCATAATCCATTTCCTTTGTCTCACTTGGGCTTGTAACTCAAGTTCTCTCACTTTAGCTTGCACTTCTGGTTCTCTCACTTTATCTTTCACTTCAAGTTCTCTCAGGCCAATTCTGACTTGCTCAGGTTGCACTTTGTCGCCAGTATCATGAGCTGAAAAATCGCTGGGGCAAGATATCTCTGATGCCAAAACCTCAGGATCAACACCTTGTGCAGTATCAAGTAGCTCAGGACTAACTGTGGAGGACTCATTTTACGTAAACATGGTGTCCAGTATTAAAACAAGTAAATTAGTCTTAGTGATTGGGGCAGAAAATCTCAACTTCAAGGCCTGGGCAAGCAATATGAGCTCATGTTTTGTGAGTGTTATTCATTCTGGTTGGGGAAGGCGTAGACTCCAAAAATGTTTTCACATCACTGTCACTCATTAAGGCCATGATTACTGATTATAGTTAAGTAGGTAAGAGTAAGCACTGTGTATTTGGCCAAGGTTACCAATATTATGTCACAGAGCTATCCCGGCAAGGAGGTTGCCAAATTGTTATGGGTGTATATATTACGGTGCACTCTTAACCCATAATTAATTGCCAATAGGGGTAAGGTAAAGCTTTCAAGAAAATTAACTTTACTTTACACTGTAATGTACACACACCAAAGAAGAAACCAGGATTCGTTTTACAAAGGGGAATTCACGTAGGCCTCACAATACAAATGTAAAACGAGGTATTTCTCTTACCTAACCAGATTACAATCAGTGGAGGCAAGGAGAACTCGTCGATGATATAATCTAGATATAATGCACACACTAGTGTCATATGAAGTGAACCAAAAATGGGAAATAGTGCACAAACAGTGTGTTTTGTAATCTTAGTAATGTTTGAAAATACTGTATGTTGAAAAGTGCAGCAGAATGTGTCTCTCTCGCTAGGTCCTCAAGCTTTATAGTAGCCTTACTCCGCCTCTCCTGGCCAACTAGCCACTAAGCTGTCTTAAGTATAATCTGCAGTCAGTATTAAACAACGGAGGGCACCGGCTATCAATTACGAGTTAACATATCCCAAACATAGCCAATGAGTAGCTGTCGAGAAAGATGGAACTGAACTGTTATTGGAAAACACTCTCACTTTTTGTCCCTCCCACACTATATGTCACTCCCACTTACGGTCAAGGACAAAGGTCTCTGTGTAGTTCTGGGAAAAACATTTACTGATATTCTGCCTAGAAGCAGAAAAACTGACTGCTGAGTAAACAGAAGGAAAATAGCAAGGTCTTAAATTCATCAACTACAGGCAGCAAAACTGATGAGGAAAAGATTTAACATTCTTGACGGCCCGCCTTATCTCTCTACTTTATCTTCACACCTTCTGTTTCACCCATTCACTACTGGGGTAACTACGCCAGTGACACTACCCACACGCTGAATCAGTAGCTCACAGGAGGTTGTTCTTGAGAGCTCTGCACTGTTCATTAACACTTACATCAACAGCTCCCTGTTCAACCACCACTCTACTCACCATTCTATAGAAGGGATTTCTTACTGCTTGGTCTTTCTTTTAGTTTCCATATTTTTCTCCTAGGTGCATAGGTCCTCTTCTTCATGACCTGCTCTTTTAGCACCATGTCACATTTCAATAATCTGTGTTGCTTCATACACTCTTCACTCCCTATAATTTTAACATCCCTCTCCAACCTGCTATCAGTCCTCTTGACCAGGAATTTGTCTATCTGGCTATTATTTCCCCCAGACTCGTATGTAATCAACCTACTCTCTCTTTTCCTAAAATGCTTGGAAAATAAATGTCAGAAATGAATTTGTCATGGTTTTATTATTAGATTAAAGCATTTAAAATTTTCATTAACTGAATTCCAAATATTCACAGCAAAATTTCAAATTTTTGAAATGCCTTAAATCAAAATTGGCAGCCAAAAGGGTTAAATTGATCTCGTTTGTAATACCATGTTTATTCCCTCCGCTATTATCTTTTTCAACTGTCATTGTGTTTTTGTTGGAAATGGAGTGTAATTCATATGAAGGAAGTCACTTCAGAAGTTTCTCTTCTGATAATAAGCACATATTCTGAGCCCCTTCAGCACGGTGTATTAAACTTACTAATCATAACTGTAAATTGTATGTTGATTTTTACAGAGTGCAAGAATCTAACGTCCTGGCAAACATCCAGAACAACGAAGGGCAGGGGTCCCATATTGGTAACCCAAACCTCATCCTTCATGCCCAGCCCACCGTAACTAGCATTCTGAAAACTCTAAGCAACAAAAATCAGGTCAGTCACTTTTAGTGTCTTAAGTCTCTAAACAGTAAGATCATACACCCACCGCAAATTGACTTAGGACCTACACATCGAATTGCTATGGAAGAGTTGTCTGTCTTTGCTTTGTGTTTCCACTTCTACCAAGTGAATTTTTGGTGCAAGAAGTAACTGGCAATTCCTATGGTGTTGGCAGGAGGTGGTGAAACACTCAGCATGTCAGTGCTTGCCCAGAAGGGAGAGTGGGAGTATATGTTCCTGTAGCTCCGAGCCCCTCTTTTTTCATATGCATTACTGTTTGCCCTGTTATTTTCCTAGAGTCGAATTGTCATGCCTGGAAAGTACTGCTCAAGGGATGAGAGGGTCTGTATCATTGCTTGGAGGTAGGATAATGTCCCTGTTGACACGATTTGTGAATGTACTGGATGCGCAGAGTTGACCGTCATGAAGATTCTTGCTGCAATGTGCGGCCTGCCACCTGATATCATACCAGAGCACAGGCATGGTGGTGGAAAGAAGAGGACGACTTCCAGAGGTACAGATACGCTTCTCAAGAGAGAAGTAATCAAGAATCCTCAACTGACAGCAGCAGAATTGAAGAGAATGCATCGCCAGCTGTTACAAGACGTCTCAGTTCGAACTATCCAACACCGCTTGCAGGAGCAGGGTTTGCCAAGCCACACCGCAGCCAAGAAACCGCCTCTCACTGACTGCATGAAGAAGCAGCGCACTCAGTTTGCCAAGAAGTATGCACACTGGATATTGAATGAGTGGAGAAAAGCTATGTTTTCTGATGAAAGCACATTTCAAGTGTTCCAGGTGCGTTTTGCCAAGGTTTGTCGCCCTGCCTCCTGTAATCGATATGACCATGCTTACACGGTGCTGACTGTCAAGCACCCACAGTCTGTAATGGTAAGTGGTGTTTCTCAGGTGAAATGGGAAGGAGAGGCCTCTACTTTCTTCCTAAGAACTTGATGATGAATGGTGGCCGGTACATTCAAGTTGTGAAAGATCATATGGTATACTTTTTTGCTATTCATGGGTGCAACTTTTTCATGCACGATTCAGCTCCATATCACAAGTCAAGAAAGGTGACAAAATGGCTTCAGGATAATCGGTTTGAGGTCCTCGACTGGCCTGGCAACAGTCCGGATCTAAATCTGATAGAAAACTGCTGGGCAAAGATGAAGAAAATCATGGGAGAGAAGAAGACACCCAATTTGGACAACCTCAAGACTGAACTGACATAGTTGGTGCAAAGAAATGTCCTTACTTTGGAGATCTAAGTGATTCCATGCCAAAATGTATCCAGCTGGTCTTGAAAAACAAGGGAAACATGATTTCTTATTAATGAATGGCATTTCATGAACAAATGTTGTGATATACTATGATTTCTGTGTTTTTTAATACCTTTTGGGGGGAGGTCCTAAGTCAATTTGTGGTAGCTATATATATACATACATACAGGCATACCCCAGTTTAACGATGTAATCGGTTAGGTACAACCCCATTGTTAGGCTGGGTATTGTGTATCGGGGTACTTTTAACATGTACAGTAATGTGGAGCGTTTACCAGCCTTGGTTTTCCCCCCCAAACCAAGGCCAAAACCCAGCCAACTGAGCCCAAAAACAAGTTTAAAACCAATCTAAATGGCTGTCAGGGAAGCTAACCTAAGCCTAACACCTGTAAATAACTCACTAAAACCAACAAATACAATTAAAAAATCGTCAAATATAAGTCTGGAAAGAATCAAGTTTAGGAAACTGTACCCAAAAATGACAATGTTCACCTCACATTTGGCTAAAACACATTAATCTAAACCTAAAAACAGTTTATAAATCAACCTAAACACACAGTTTTAGTCTAAAATATCATCAAAATCGGTTTTTAAAAAAATCAAAACCCATCATTAAACCGGGGTTTGGCCATCATTAGGCAGGGTATGGTGGTATTTCTACTCCCATCGTTAAGGCTGGGTATCGCATCTAGGGGTATCGTATATCAAGGTATTATTGTGTATGCAGTAACTTCTCAAATAATGTGAGGGTTATGTTCCTGGAGAGGTTGCCTTATCTAAAAACGTGTTATTTAAACATAAGTTTCCCATAAGAAACAATGGTAAAATTGGGGGTTACGTTCCTGGACTCAGGGAAAGTCAACCCATTTGGGAAATTATGCTGCTCTGAACTTAAAAGAAACGATATTAATTTGAAAGAAAATCCACATACAAAACAAAAACAGTTTATTTGGGGAGAAGTAAACAACATTTGAGCCCTAGTTGGGCCGAAGCGTTGTTTACTTCACCCCAAATACATACAGTACTGTTTTTGTTTTTTACATGGATTTCCTTTCAGTTTTGCTTCTTTCACGGCATTGTCAAAGTTCTTCAACATTATTGATACATTAGGAGGTCATAGAAACAATATAGTAACAGCAACATTTTCATTACGGTAAGTAGGTCACAAACAATAACAACACACAGCATCACTTCATCTATGCATCACTCGTCATCTGCTGCTGTCCCTCCTCACCCCGTTTCCCAACCTCCATCCCTCCCCCACCTACTGCTGCTCCCCCTCTTCGCTCTGCTGTCCTGATATTTAAAGACTTAATTTACCATAATGAAACAGGTACAATATATATACAGTATATATATTTTTTCAACTGAATACGGTAAATTAAACCGTCCCCGAGACGGTCTATCAGCTCGGGACTGTCCAAGACGCGCACAGCTAATTTGAAAACATCACGTACGTGTAAAATCGCGTTAAATCGAGAAACCCTTGTTAGTTAAACATATCTCCTTAAATATTTGCTCGTGTTAAAACAAAAATGCACTGGTTAAACTCGCGTTAGTTGAGAGGTTACCGTATATACATACAGGTAACTCGCACGGAACACGAGGGTTTCGTTCCTACCGTGCCGTGTTAGGTGCGAAATCGCGTATATTTAAACTACTCCGTATTTTGCTCCCTAGACCCCCCAAATGTGTTGTTTTGCTGTTATCTGTCACTAGAAAGCACTTTAAGTGGTTAGAAGGTTTATTTAATGTTATAACTCACAAATACAGTACTCCTGAGCAAAACTTCCACACACAAATACTGTACGTAAACACAAGGAAACATTCCGACGCCGATCATAGGTAATAAATTAGGTTAACTGGTACCAGTGCTTTAACTTACAAGTACATACCAGAACAGTACATATTTAACTTAGAAATGCAGTACTGTGATATCGAATGATTTCAGTACATAATCTGTTAGGAATGGCTGGAAAAAAAAAAAATGTTATGAATACATTTTCACCTTTTTGATATATGTTTATGGTAGTTTCGAGTTATTTTTTACGTTATCGTTGTGCCCATGCTTGGAAAAGGGAGCGAAAGAGTTGAATTTTCAGTCCTAAATGAGAAAACTGCACGTCCTCCAAGGCTAGACTCTGCCACGGGAGAATAAGGTGGAGGGTCAGTCCGATTAGCAATAAGGAAGTTGTGCCACAACTTCGAGCTCCCACACCACGAGAATGGCTAAAAATAGAATCGTAATGCAGTTTCAGAACGAACAATAAGTCTAATTATTACGAATACAGATGCAAAGCAGAAATAAATACGTTTACAGACAGGGAAAACGTATTTTTTCCGTCATAACATGTTCATCTTTCTCAATCATTTTACGTTCATCTTTATCATTTTACCTTGTTATTTTCGCAATATATATTGTTGCCTCGTAAACAGGGTGGTTGTTTGTGTTTTGCAAGGGAGGAAAAAGGTTGTATTTTCTGTCTGGGTCGAGATAATGGGTGTAACTATATGTGGTTAGGCATGGCCACGAGCGAAAAAATCGTACATCCACTCATCACGATAGCCGGTGGTGAACTGACAGTCTAATGACAGATGATACTTGAGACGGTGAAGTCAAGGTCATGTCCCAGATTTTCGTTCACTTCCCGAAAGTTTTCACAATTTTCTACAAGTTGCAAACCATTACAGCAAACCTGAGCAAATAGGTAAAGATACCAAGACAAAAATGTATTTTTCTCTTATTATAAGTCTTTAACGAACAAACAAAAAAAAGGCAATATTCCGACGCCGATCATAGGTAATCATATAAATCAGGTTAACTCCTTCATTTAATGCTTTAATTGCTTACAAGTACATACCAGAACAGTAAATATTTAACTTACAAATACAGTACTGTAGAAAAGCAGTACAGTAAGAGTTTAACGAACAAACAAAAAAGGCAATATTCCAACGCCGATCATGGGTAATCATATAATTCGGGTTATCTGGTTACAAGGCTTTATTTAATGATTTAACTTTATTTAAGTGCTTACAAGTACAGTACATACGAGAACAGTAAATATTTAACTTACAAATACTGAACAGCACTGTGGAAAAAACGAACAAATAAAAAAGGCAATATTCTGACGCCTATCAGGTAAACTGGTTATAAGACTTTATTTCTTGCTTTAACGTTATTTAATAGTACTTTAAGTTGCACATAAACTTACCAGAACAGTACGGTACTGTAAATATTTAACTTACAAATACTGTGCTACTGTACTCGGGAATGTCTCACTCACTGAATAATTTCCCGCCTAGATCGTCACGTAATCAAAACAAACCGGGCGCTGCCATGGTGACGTTCGAGGATTTGATATTTCAAAGGCCTCTCCTGCGTTAATTTGTAGTTTTCATAATGGTTTTTAAATCTTACGTTGTCTTATATGTATCCCAGCCCTTACCGTGTATAATTGCGAGCGCGTTCCGTGAGATCGTGTTCCGTGCGAGTTACCTGTATATATATATATATATATATATATATATATATATATATATATATATATTAAATATATATATACTGTATGTATATGTATAAATATATATATACAGTATATATATGTATAAATATATAGATTGATAGATAGATACTGATATCTATCTATCTATTTATCTATATATACATACACTTATACAGTACCCTCGCGTCCAGCACAGTAATATTGTCATGCACAGGTCCCGTGTTGGACCAAAAACGTGTTGGACAAACAACAGAGCTCATGGGGAAAAATGAATTATGTCAGCAACCCTAGGAAAAGTCACCCTAAATGCCTACCATATATCTTTACATATATTGGTACTACTGTAATTATAATAAATGGTGCTGTACTATGAATGATAACTAACCTTTTAGGATAGTGTTGGTGGGCTTGCTGGGAATGGAAGGTGGTATCCGAGGCTGTAGGTAGTCCTACTGGGTCCCTGGAGGATGGCTGCTGGCGTCACTAGCGGGTAATGGCTGCTGCTCCTCCTCAAGCTCCCTCATAAATCCTGCGAAACCACACTCAGAATCACTATCCTCATCCACATCCATGGAAGGTCCTGCTTCTGCCTGTCCTAGCACTCCGTAAGCCTTCACTGTTGCCAGGATCTTGTCTTGGTTTTTTATTATGGTTCTCACTCTGGCTTCATTCACGTCGTAGGCCTTGTGATGTCCACTTTCCTCTCCCTTTTCTTTTTCCTCTCGATGATTTCTAGCTTGGTGGCCTGAGGGAGGTGCCGCCGCTTCTTGGGGTTCTCAGAAGGCTTCCTAGGCATCGTGAGCAGTGTAAAATGCAGTAGCAAGGGCAGAAAATGCAGAGAGAAAAAAGCACCTTCCAATGTGAATTATGCGACTGAGTGACACTATGGCGGGAGAAATTTAAACAAAACATCACGTGAGAGCAGAAGCATTTTTGATTGGGCGACATCACGATCACGTCACGATAGTGGGTGGGGGAGGCAACTTGATCAGAAGTTTTGATTGGCTGTCAGCATCACAGGAACGTCCAGTATGACCGTGTTGGACCGGGGGTGATCATGCTAGAGGCGAACTCTGTGGATTTCGCCCACTTCTCGGAGCTCCGTGCGTGTTATGCTAATGCAACCATGTTACAGTAATTAAATTGTATTAAATCATACTAATTTTTTGCTCTCCGTGCTGGACGTGAATCGTGCTGGACAAACGCGTGTTGGACGTGAGGGTAGTGTATATATACAGTAATCCCTATACTATCCGGACGCCCACTATCCGGACTCCCCACTTACCGGACATTGTGGGCCTTGACCTTTGGAACCCAAAAATGCCCCAGAAAAGAAAAAAATCTCCCCCAAATTCATATTTTTTCCCACCTGTAATTGGAAACTGCCGCTCGGTGCCAAACAGGCCAGCTGTGTTCACACGCAGCCCCTTCACCCCATCCTTCCTCCCCCGGGGGGTTGCCATTTGGTATTTTTCACTACCATGTGTGGACCAATTTGGTAATGAAAAATTCTTTTGGTAATCTATCTATCTATCTATTGCCAGACACCACAGTCCCGCAAAGGGTGGCCATTTGACACTGAGTTAGTTGTTTTGAATCAGAATAATGCATTACCAAATGGATTTTTCTCACTTATGAGGATACACAGGATGGAGATGGTGGATTGTCTACTTGCTCTGATTAATCTACTAGCCTACATAGCATGAAAATAATCAATATCTAACTATCTATCTATCTATCTATAGCCCGACACCCTAATCCCACAAAGAGTGGCCGCAGACAAAACGCCTCCAAGTCGCTCTGTCACCCACCATTTGACTACCCTCCCCCCAACTCACCCCCCCCTCCCTCATATACCTCTCAACTCCATCCCTCCACCTCATCCTCGGTCTACCTCTCCCTCTCCCTCCCTCCACCTCACCTACATACACCCTCTTAGTCAGTCTTTCATTCTCCATTCTCTTCACATGTCCAAACCACCTCAGTGTATTTCTCCTAATCTTCTCAACCACATCCACATCCACCCCACAACGTTCCTTCACTTCTTCATTCGTCAACCTGTCCCTCCACGTCACTCCACTTGCTCCTCTCAAGTAACTCATTTCCACTGCTCTCACTCTTGACTTGCTCCCCTCTTGCAAGGTCCATGCCTCGCTTCCATATGTCAGGGTAGGGATCACAATACTATCATGCAGTGACTTCTTAACTTCCATACTCACCTCCCTATTTCTCAACACTGCATTCAGTGTACCAACAACCTTCCTTCCCTGCTGTACCCTTTCACGCAGTTCATCCCCCAAAGTTCCATCCCTACTCATCACACTACCCAAGTACTTGAATGCACTCACATTCTCCATATCCTCACCATCCAACCTCACTGCACACTCTGTGACTTCATTCCTCTCAAACACCATAACTTTACTTTTGTTTACATTAACTTTCAGATTCCTCCTCCGACACACTGTCCCAAATTCATTCACCAAACCTTGCAACTCCCATTCATCTTCACTCAACAGTACAGTATCATCAGCAAACATCAACACCGGAAGCTTCCAAATCTCACCCTCATTTATTAGAGCCACCCCCACATCCACTGCCCTACCCTGCACCTCCTTTACAACCCCATCCATGTATATATTAAACAGCCATGGAGACATCACACACCCCTGTTTCAGTCCCACATTGAGATCAAAGAACTCACTCAGCTCACCATCCACTCGCACCGGAGCTCTAGCTCCCTCGTACATACTTTTCACAGCACTCAACAATTTCCCCTCCACTCCATATATTCTTAATACCTTCCACATACCTTGCCTATCTATTCTGTCATAAGCTTTCTCCAAGTCCATGAAGGCAGCATACACTTACAACATACAAAGCCCAGCTGGTGGCTCTTCTTCATAAATGGATAGTTGCCTGCATCCAAATTTTCACAAGCTATATGAACCCACTCACTGCAGTAGGCGCACTTCAGTGCTTGTGCACTTTTTGCTACAGACCCACTGCAGCGAGGGCACTGGTGTTATTTGCTCATGATAAAGGAGAACAAAAAACAAAACAAAATGACAACAACAGCAAAACGTATATACAATACTACCCGGAATAAACCTGGGTAGCGCCGCCCCCGTTTGTGTCACCCTAATTTAGGAGAAAAAAAGAAAACCAAAAAAAACACAAAGAACAGAAATGGAAGAAAAACAGGGTGTCTGCGAGGTCTCCACGAGCAGGTGGGGTACGACTTGACTACCCTTCTAGGAAAGGTAATGCAAACCAAGGTGCCGCAAAAGTGCTGAGATGGTATTGACAACTTTTCCCAATTCGAGCTTTATGGCAGCAGCAAATACGTCACTTAGGCAAGACCTCATTGGTTACGATACTGCCACTGCACAAAGCAGGAGAATATGAAAACATGTTTGATTTCATTTTAGATCTTAATTTCCTCCTCCTTCTGCTTCTCCACGTGCTCACTGAAGTGCAAAGGTAATGGTTCAGTTTTTGCTTGTTATAGCCACAGTAAGAGCAAATGCAGTTTTAAAGGTGTTCTATGTAATACAGCGTACTGTGAACTTGTGAACAGTTATAAATTTTTTATTTTCGATTAAAAGAGTGATAAAGGTTAAGGAAGAAGTAGGCAGCACCACTCACTTGATGTAGTGCTGCCTACTTTTTCCTTCACCTTTATCACTCTCTATGTGTCTTCCTTCTCACATCCCATTTCTTTCATCTTTCCTGTCCTTTTTATTACTCCTCTTTCCTTTTCAGATGGCTTTACACTGAGTGACAAGCCAAATGGTTTCCTGTAAGCCAGGAAACCATTTGCAGTGCTGGATGGTAACCATATAATCAGTCCATACATGTTCCCTTTGTGTCAGCAAGTGGGCTGGTGGAGGGTTAGTGCCCCTTCCTGTAAAATAGCTAACTCAAAGACTAACGATCAGTGTTGTAGTCAAGTCCAGGCACCTGGAGACCAAGACCAGACCCTCCGAGACCAAGACCAGATCCTCCGAGACCAGACCAAGACCAGACCCTCCGAGACCAAGACCAAGAATTTATGTGTCTGGCGAATGAATGAAAAGTAGGTGCAGCCTGCAGGTGCTGCACTGCTGGTCAGTTTTCACGGGGGTCTCGGCCCCATGAGTGAGTGCATTAGTACCCCAGTCACTCAGTTGCAGATTATGTATCGATGCAATACTCAACACCTTTTAAACAAATTTAAATTGATTATCGCACATGAGTTGAATGAGGTTGAGGTTGAGTTGAATGGGAAGACAATTACTATGAAGAATGAAAAGGAGAAGAGGGCAGTGGGGATAATTCCCAGGGCCAAAACTCAAGAGTATGGAAGGACCAGGGCCTACACCAGGACTGTGACAATTTTGCTTCTTTTTCTGGCCCATGTCAAATGTTTTCCAATCACTCCAGGGTGCGGTTGTAGCTCTTTACAGCCCTGCACACCGGCATTACGGCTTTTGAAAGTTTTTTAAGTTTTTAAAGTTTTGAAAGTACGGTTTTGAAGTTATAATGTAGGATGTTGCATACTTCATCAGTGCCATCGTACTCATAGATAGCTGCATCTTCCTCATGCGAAAGCTGGTTTTTGGAAGACTAGTTTTCGCACTTCTCTCCGAGCTTTATCCATGCCTAAACATTCCATACACAACATATTCATCTGTCGTTTCTCGTGAACAGTCGAGGGGGACTGTCTATTTTACAGGATAATTACACAAGAGACCAAAGGGGTTTCAGGATACAGAGGTGGGAGGTAAAAATTTTCATAAATTTTTTTTTTTTTTTTGGTTTTATGCCTGGTATCCCCAAAGGGCTAAGGCGTTGCCCCTGGGTAGAGGACTTTTTTGGACTGAAGTGTGTAGCATTTTATGACCGGATGCCCTTCCTGATGTCTACCAGTGACCCTTGGGTGGATTTGATCCTCCGACCCTTTGGTCAGAGTGGAGTGCTCTAACCCACTGAGCCACGGCTGCTAAAAAAAAAAAAAAAAAAAAAAAAAAAAAAAAACATAAGTAAAAAATATATATTTTACCTCCATAAGTGCAGGTGATACTGTGTTGTTGAATGAAGGGGAGCTGCAAGGCTTGGTGGATGAGTTTGAGAGAGTGTGTAAGAAACGGAATCTAAAGGCGAATGTAGGGAAGAGTAAAGGGATGGTCTTTGAGAGAGGTGAAGTCAGTGAATGTACAGCGAGGTTGGATGGTGAGGAATTGGAAAATGTGAGTACGTTTAAGTACTTGGGTAGTGTGATGAGTAAGGATGGAGGTTTGGAGGGTGAAGTGCTTGAAAGGGTACAGCAGGGAAGAAAGGTTGCTGGTTCCTTGAAAGCAGTGATAAGAAACAGGGAAGTGAGCATGGAAGTGAAAAAGTTACTACATGACAGTATTGTGATACCAACTCTAACGTATGGAAGTGAAGCTTTAACATAGTTGGACGGACACAAGTCAAGAGTGAGAGCAGTGGAAATGAGTTATTTAAGAGGAGCCTGTAGAGTCACATGGAGAGACAGGCTGACAAATGAGGATATAAAGGAGCGTTGTGGTGTGGATGTGGATGTGATAGGAAGCGTTAGGAAGATTACACTGAGTTGGTTTGGCCATGTGGAGAGGATGGAGGGTGAAAGACTGACGAAGAGAGTGTATGTGAGGTGGAGGGGAGGAGAGGGAGGGGGAGGCCGAGGATGAGATGGAGGGATGGGGTGGAGAGGTATACGAGAGAGGGGGGGGTGAGTTGGGAGCAGGGCAGTGAAATGGTGGGGGATAGGGTGATGTAGAGGTGATTTGTTTGTGGCCACCCAGAATGGGATTGAGGCGTCTGGCAATAGATAGATAGATAGAAGTGCTCCAAATACTTCTTACGGTTGTACCTACTAATTGTTTAAGAGAACAGTTTTCGCTAACTTTCCCTCTTGAAAGGGGTCCTCATTCGAGTCTGGTCACTGCCCTTCTTCCTGCTACAGACGATTGATTGGCCCCCAGGTGGCCCCTCCACTTTGGTGGGGCTAGAAACGCCACTGGGCCACATGGTCATGGCCCCCCGCTCATAGGGGAATAAGTTGTATGAAATACGAGGGTGGCTGTGAAACACTAGAAAATATTCTGATTTCTTCTAAAAAGGTCACAGAAGTCACTGCAGGCCTCCGTAATAGACATTTGAAAGCTCTGAAAGATCATAACTCGAAAGGTTGAAAGCCACTTATGTCTGACTTAGTCCCCATCACTCCAAAATCTGGCTACGTCCGTGTAAGGGAGGAAATATATTTAGAGTTTAATATATGTGAACAACTGAAAATCTAGGTAAAATATTTCTGCTTTCATTGCTTCATTGGCATGAAGAAACAAACATATGAAAATAGACATTTTTGTGGTTACGTTATCCAAGCGAACTAGCTAAACCTGTGGTGTACGTGTACGAAGGGTGCGGGGATTGCATACACCATACACGTATATGAAGTACACGGAGGTGAACAGAGCTGCAAACATGCATGCATGCAAACGGAGATTATCATTGTGAGAATGGCCAGGTAATGCATGCTCTCTTGACTCGCATGCACTCTATTGGCGCTTGCAGGGCTCAGCTCATGCATCATCACCGTAGTGCTAGCCAGGCAGTATCTATAGACAGTACAATGCTGTATGGTGCGCCACGAATTGAATCAGCCATGATTTTTCTCCGTGTATGATCATAAATTCCGACCTTCCCCACGCCGCGATGCATTTTGTAATGCTGGTCTCGAGCCAAAACTCCGAGACCAAAAGCTTCGAGACCAAGATCAAGACCAAGACCACATCAAACTGGCTCTGAGACCGGTCTCGAGACCAAGACCAGTCTTGAGACCTACAGCACTGCTAACAACTGCTGCAGGCAGGTTTATGGTGTCTGGCTGTGGGTAGATATGGATAGATAGATAATGTTAAAACTGGTGATTATCAGAACTTTCATGTCAGAATTTGCCTATTGCTAAACAGTCCCCCAAATGATAAATTTTAATCCAAAATACATTATTAGCTATTTATTTTTGAACAGTGATATGTCTGGTAGTAGTAGAGTAACCCTAGTCTGTCTGGTTGAACAAACCCATGAATTGTAGGCAAGCAAGTACTCCTGCAGGTTCATCCAGTGCGGTGAACCAGTGTTCCATGTTGGCAGACAGTGCCTCACTATAGCGAGGCATAGGGAAGAATGGAGGTTTGGTTCATGGATGGATGCCATATTTGCGTCTCTCCATCCAGTTAATAGAGGCACTATAGTAGGCTCCACATTAGTCTGGTTCACAAGATATAATAAATTACGTATTACCAAACCATAACTGCTATTTTTTTGTTTTTTTGAGGGGATGGGGAGAGGAGGGGTTTGTTCCTATCTTAATGTGGTGCATCAAATATGTTATCTATATATGTATGTGACTTTTTTTTTTTTTTTTTTTTTTTTTTTTTTCCCCAGGAGTCAGTGTTACCAGTGATGAATCTGCTTATCAGTGGCAAGAGTCGGGACCTTCTGTTGGCTGCTGCAGCTGCATCAGGAAGCTTACACATATTTGCACAGAAATTTGTTAAGTTCAATGAAGCTAGTATGGTAAGATTTTAAAGATTCTTTGCACAGATTCTTTTGAACTTGAAAATTTGAAAAATTAAGTGAGCTCTTTTCATGATCTGAAATCAGATCAAAGCTGGATATCTGACCCTGTGTAATTTTATTTTATTTTGTGTGTGTGTGTGTGTGTGTGTGTGTGTGTGTGTGTGTGTGCATGCATGCATGTGCTCTTGTGTGCATGTATGTGTGTGTGTGTGTGTGTGTGTGTGTGTGTGTGTGTGTGTGTGTATGTGTGCATGTGTATATATATTTATCTAGTTGTAGTTAGTGGTAGGTGGTGGTGACCATCATCCACTCACTTGATATAGTACTACCTACTTCTTCCTTAGCCTTTGTCATTCTTTTTCTGTGCCTGCTCTCCTCTTTTCCTATTTCTCCCATCTTTCCTGTCACTTCTTATTACTTTTTTTCCTTTACAGGTGGCTTTACATTGAGTGACAAGCCAAATGGTTTCCTGTAAGTCAAGAAACCATTAGCAGCACTGGGTGGTAACCATATAACCAAACCATACATGCCCCCTACATGTCAACAAGTGGGTTGGTGGAGGGTTAGTGCCCCTTCCTATAATACAAATAACTCAAAGTCAAATAACCACCCCTTATAGGATTATAGCATCTGGCAATGGATAGATAGATAGATTTATCTAGTTGTGATATACAGGAAATGAGCTATGTTCGTATGGTCACATCTCCATTTCTCAACCAGTTAATCTTTGCTTTAACCTCATTTAAGTTTTTGGAGTGGATGATCTCTTTGTCCTAGCTATTCCACAGGTCAGTGCATCTGTATGTAAAACTGTATGTTTTGATATCCTTCAAGCAACTTGCCTTTTTCAATTTCTTTCCATGTCTTCGTGTTCCTCCCCCATCCCATACAAACAGATCATCCCTGTCATTTGTGTCTACTCCCATTATGGCCCTGAACCCTTCAGTCTTGTCACCCCTCTCTCTTCTTCCGTCTAAGTAAGGCAGACCCAGCTTTTCTAGTCTTTCCTGATATGATAGATCTGCCAGACTGGTGACCACCTTTGTTGCTCTTCTTTGTATTCTCTTGATATTGTTTATATCTTTCTTTATATGTGGGGACCACAACACTTCCTCATATTCCAGCCTTGGGTAGATCATAGCCACTACCAGTTTTTTCATAATCTCCTCATCTATGTATTGAAATGCCACTCTTGTTTGTTAGGAGCTCATATGTCCATCTGACAGTCTTATTAATGTGTTTTTTGGGAGACAAATTATTCTGGACCAACACTCCCAGGTCTTCTCTTCTCTTGCTTTTGTGATTGGGTCCTTTCTCTTCGAGTAATTTAGTGATGGCCTCCTAGTACTTTTACCCATTTCCAATATTTTGCACTTTTTTGCATTGAGTTTCATTTCCCACACCTGGCTCTAATCGTAAATCCTGTCCTGACCTTCCTGTAGCATTTTACATTCCTCTTCGACTTCTACTCTCCTCGTGATCTTTGTAGCATCTGCAAACTTGAACAAGCTTTCCAGGAGTAGGCTATAAAAAAACACAAGTTTATGAATGGTAGGCATGTTTTAAGAAAGGCAACATGTCAGTCCAAGACTCTCCTTGTCCTGGCCACCTTTTGACCTCTCAGACAGATGAAAGCATTGAGAAAATTTGACAGGCAAGCCTGGAAGATCACTATTGATGAACTACTGGAGGCCACAGGCATTTCTTGCAGTTCATTTCAGCGGATTTTGACACAATATCCTTGCATGCACCAAGTCTTGGCAGAATTCATCTCCCGTCATCTAATGGAAGATCAAAAAACATATTGTGTGAATGTGTGTCTGATCTTGAAAGAACAGTTGAGTAATGACCCATAATTTCTTTCAAGTGTTATCACAGGTGATGAGACCTGGGTTTATGGGTGTGACCCTGTAACAAAGCAACAGTCCAGTCGGTGGAAGACGCTAACATCTCCAAGGCCAAAATAAGCATGTCAGGTCACGTCCAACATCAAGACTGTTAGTCTTGTTTTTTGACATTGAGGTAGTTATTACAAAGAATTTGTTCCCTGTGGACAGACTCAGAACCATAATTTTTACATTACAGTGCTGAAGCATCTGTGGGAGAGCATCAGGCACAAACATCGAGAGAGTGATGCACCCAGAAATGGTTCTTGCATTGCATCACAACAAAACTCCATCACACACACTGCAATGTCAATTCTGCAGTTTTTGGCCACAAACAGTCATTGTTGCTCTGCACCTCCCGTCATGCTCACCGGATCTCTTTCCCTGTGATTCTTTCTTGTTCCCTGAAATTAAGTTATAAAGAAAAGGTGGAAGATTTTACAACTTACAAGACATCCAGGAAAAAAATCCAGGAGTCTCTGGACAAGGTGACAAAAGAAAACTACAGGAAGTGTTTCCAGGAATGGGAAAAGTGCCAGGACAAGTGTACAGAGTCCCATGGGGACTACTATGAATGGAACTAAAATGGATTTGCTGTAAGTTTTGTAATGAAGGTTTATGTTTACAATTCCAGGAAATTTGGGGTCTCCCCTTGGATGTGAAGAGTCCTGTACAGTAAGCCCTCGAAATACAAAAACCCGAAGTACGAATTTTCGATGGTACAAAATCGATTAATATAGGACAAATTCCACAGTACGAAAATATCTGTCTCGATGATACGAAAATCGATACTCGATATGAAAGGAAATGCAGAGATAGCCCGATTATCCAGACTATATGATGTGAAGAAGTGCCTGAATAGTCTGAAATAACGATTAATCTGGCGGAAACAAAACACAAGTACTGTTAGATTGATTTATTTACCGGTAAATGTACAATGATAGACACAACTATCTTCCCAGTTCAGTCTGAAGAAAATTTACACCAGGTGAAATACAATGAAAACCCTGTTTCTACTAGTGCGTGTTTCAAATGGTTCGATTTTTCCACGCTGTATTCGTCAGACTTTGGGAAGATACTTGTGTCTTTCATTGTACACTTGAAGCAGCAGAAAGACCTTACCAATTCAATTCATAATCCTCCAGCTTGTTTCTGTAATTTTCTGACAACTTTCAGTTTGGCAAATTACTTTTTCTTGCTGAAAAATTTCCTCCCCGTTATTATCGTCACTTTCCCCTACAATTGTTTCCAGCGCAGTGGAAGAAACTCAGCGTGCTCAAAGGTGGATATTGTTTCCCAATTTCCCAACTGGAGGTTAGGTTAGGTTAAAATTATTAGGTACAGATAAGCTCGGTTAGGCCAGGTTTAGTTAAACACTTAGGGAAGAACAGTCCTTTCCGCCATTATGTTAACGAAATAAACGAGTTGTCACACCAGAACAGCTAAAAATGACGGGGAAACAGATTTAATAAGAAACGTTTACTGTATTTATCAACCCAGAAATAATCTGAAAAATACAACTGACTATCAGGAAGAACTGATTTGGTAAGGTGCTCTTACTGCTTAAAGTAACACATATGTTTAGCCCCCTCAATGGCTGTTGGGTTCAGATATTTGCGTGCTCCCGTGGTCGGCCTTGGGACCATTTTTTCAAAGTTCTAAAATCAATTTATTTTTCTTACATATGTGAAAAGACTCCTCTGGCACACCTGGCTTTTTTTTTTTTTTTTTTTTTTTTTTTTTTTTTTTTTCCCCCCCTAAACCCATCCTGTGATTTGCTATGATTCGTGTAAGAATTAATAAAATTAGGATGCGTGTTACATCAGCATGTGTACATCGACCGAAAACATCTGGGACGAAGTGAACTGTGAACGCCAGACTGCTTGAGGTGGTAGAGAAGGGTCGTGTAAACACACCAGTGACCCTCATTCCCCTCCCATAATTGCTCGCAGTTTTTTTTAGCTCACCCTAACTCAACGTCACTGACACCAGTACAGTAAGGCGTTGTTCAGGGCCAGCAGCTATGAAAGCGATAATGGAATACATTATTGTTTGTATCAGTCCTCTCTCTTTCACACATACACTTAAGAACAAACAATAGAATGAGCAGTAAATCTACACTAACTCAAAGGAGCAGAAATAACTGTGCTCAGTCGGTCCGAAATATATTGGGAAGAGTGATACCGAACGAAGAATGTGGAACTGAATGCTAACCTACGAGAACATGTGGGATGAAAAAGTAATTTTTTTCTGATTAGTAAATACTTTTGTTCCATATTGTCTCTTAAAATTGTAAAACCCATAATCTTTCGTGTAAGCATACAGCCTAAAGACCTTACCAATTCAGTTCATATTCCTCTAGTTTGTCTTCTATACTTTTCTATTTTGAGGGTGGTAAATTATGTTCCCTTGCAGAAAGAAACTTACTCAAAATTAGGACACATGTAACATAAGCATGTTAAACATTGGCGAATACATCTGGAGTGAAGAGAACGCCTGACTGATGGTATGGTAGAGTAGGGTCATGTACACACACCAGTGACCTTCGTTCCCTTCCCGTAATTGTTCACAGTTTTTTATAATGCCCTAACTCAACGTCATTGACATCGAAACAGTGAAGTGTTGTTCAGGGCTGGCAGTTATGAAGGGGTTAATGGAATACTGTATGAAAATTCAAAATGGGCGCGGTGCATAGCGCTGCACTCGCTTGCCGAGAGAAAACGAACTAACCCCTCTCCGGTAAACAAATTTTCGCGCGCTTCTCAGTTGAGTCCATGTCCCTCATCTCTTCACAGCCTTACTGTACGAGAGGATATTTTCGCAGCCCTTCACCTTTTCATATTGTTCCGCCATGCCTCCCAAGTGCCCTGCATCATCTCCAGCATTGGGGGAGCAGCACCGTACTCTAATTCTGGAAAGGAAATTGGAAATTATAAGACCCCATAAGGAGGGGCAGGAAGTCTCGGAGATTGGGTGTGCTTTAGGCGTTGCTGTTTCCACCATTGGGACTGTGACGAAGAAAAAGGAGATGTACAAGAATATGGCCACCTCTTTCTCTACAGTTGTATACAGGTATTGCTTACTTCTTAACAGAGGGGAGTGAAGTTTAGGTGGGGGCCTGAGGGGGTCCTGGAACACATCCCCTCATTTATATGTATATTTCAATGGGGAAAATCGTTCCGATATATGAAATTTTGAATTACAAAAGTTTTTTTTGGTCCCTATCCCTTTCGTGTGTCAAGGACTCACTATACTTTCTTTCACCATTTCAGGTTTCTATCTGACCCCATCTTTAAATGGGAAAATGATTCTAAATGATAATGATAAGTTTTATGTTACTTCATGCTGTGTTACACAGAATGCTAAAATTCTATCTATCTATCTATCGCCTGATGCCATAATCCCGTTAGGGGTGGCCATTTGTCTCTGAGTTATTTGTTTTACAGGAAGGGGCACTAACCCTCCACCAACCCACTTGATGACACGTAGGGAGCACGTAATTGTTTGGTTATATGGTTACCACCCAGCGTTGTAAATGGTTTCTTGGCTTACAGGAAACCATTAGGCTTGTCACTCAATGTAAAGCCACCTGTAAAGGAAAGAAAAGCAATAAGAAGTGACAGGAAAGATGGGAGAAATAGGAAGAGAGGAGGGCAGGCACAGAAAAAGAATGATAAAGGCCGAGGAAGAAGTAGGCAGCAATACATATTCACAATACAGTAAACCCTTCATAAATTGAACTATATGTGGGTCTAGGGTAGTTCAACTTACAAATTTTTTGACTAACTGGAAATAATTGTAAAAAACTATATTAACCCCCTCCCCCTCAGTAATCACCAGTTATGTACAATTACTTGTTTATTAACGCTAAACTAAGGAAGCATTCTAAAGGAATAGAAATAAACATTTCGGCACATGTTATAGGCTAGGCCAGGGTAGGAGGTTGCATAGGTGGAGGGATGCAGTAGTCACTTAATTACGTAAAGTTCTGCACTTATATACTTCACTTTACAATCAGTTGAACTAAAATGTAACACTTGGGATATAATAAACTAAAATGTAGCACTTGGAATATAAGAAAGTAAAATGTAACCTTTTGAATAAACACAAAGTCATGCCTCAGCCAGAGTTCGACTAGCTGGAAACTCTGCCTTCTGCAGGGTCAACGTATCCAGGTTTTACTGTACTGTAGTTCTGTAATGTCGTAACAGACATACATTTGTATCAGTAATTTTCATTTATTAGCCCCTTTAATCATGATACTGCCTCTCAGTTTTTCTTGCTGTATGTATCTGTAAGCTGGGTAGAAATATAGAGGATTGAATACTGTCTTCTGCACAGGATCCACAGCCTGGTGAAACTTCAAAGATGGCTGCAAACCGTGCTCTTATGTTTGACATCTCCTTCCTGCTGTTGTGTCACATTGTCCAGCTGTATGGAATTGATGTAAGTAAGCTCTCTTCTCTATTCTGTAGAGGTCGTCTTATATATCTTTGTTGTTTGATAATACAAAAGCATAACTTGTATGACAGAATAGATAGGCAAGGTATGTGGAAGGTATTAAGAATACATTGAGTGGAGGGGAAATTGTTGAGTGCTGTGAAGAGTATGTATGAGGGAGCTAGGGCTACGGTGCGAGTGGATGGTGAGCTGAGTGAGTTCTTTGATCTCAATGTGGGACTGAAACAGGGTTGTGTGATGTCTCCATGGCTGTTTAATATATACATGGATGGGGTTGTAAAGGAGGTGCAAGGTAGGGCAGTGGATGTGGAGGTGGCTCTAATGAATGAGGGTGAGATTTGGAAGATTCCGGTGTTGCTGTTTGCTGATGATACAGTATTGTTGAGTGAAGATGAATGGGAGTTGCAAGGTTTGGTGAATGAATTTGGGACAGTGTGTAGGAGGAGGAAGCTGAAAGTTAATGTAAACAAAAGTAAAGTTATGGTGTTTGAGAGGAATGAAGTCACAGAGTGTGCAGTGAGGTTGGATGGTGAGGATATGGAGAATATGAGTGCATTCAAGTACTTGGGTAGTGTGATGAGTAAGGATGGAACTTTGGGGGATGAAGTAAATGAAAGGGTACAGCAGGGAAGGAAGGTTGTTGGTACACTGAAAGCAGTGATGAGAAATAGGGAGGTGAGTATGGAAGTTAAGAAGTCACTGCATGATGGTATTGTGATCCCTACCCTGACGTATGGAAGCGAGGCGTGGACCTTGCAAGAAGGGAACAAGTCAAGAGTGAGAGCAGTGGAAATGAGTTACTTGAGAGGAGCATGTGGAGTGACGTGGAGGGACAGGTTGACGAATGAAGAAGTGAAGGAACGTTGTGGGGTAGATGTGGATGTGGTTGAAAAGATTAGGAGAAATACACTGAGGTGGTTTGGACATGTGGAGAGGATGGAGAATGAAAGACTGAATAAGAGGGTGTATGTAGGTGAGGTGGAGGGAGGGAGAGGGAGGGGTAGACCGAGGATGAGGTGGAGGGATGGAGTTGAGAGGTATATGAGGGAGGGGGGGGTGAGTTGGGGGGAGGGGAGTCAAATGGTGGGTGACAGAGTGACTTGGAGGCGTTTTGTCTGCGTCCACCCTTTGCGGGATTAGGGCGTCGGGCTATAGATAGATATAGGTAGATAACTTGTACAGCAGTCTGATGATTAACTAAGACGACTTTATTTTTATTATTATTATTATTATTATTATTATTATTATGATATTTATTTTTTCAATTTATTTTTTCTTTTGGCACCTGGTGATTTAGTGGGAAATTACGGTGCTCCAATCGGATTGAGCTGGCGAAGGTTTATATCCAAGGGATGGTTGGGGTTTATTACTCATGTAATGCCACTTAGTGATGAATGAGGCCGGTCACTCCCATCTTAAATGTCAGGACCAATTTGCCTAGCCCCGGGTTCATATGCTTCTCATGGGGCAATGTAGGATTGGATGATGAATGAATGAATGATATTTATTTTGTATTTTTTGCTACTACCAGTCATTGTTATACAGCTTAAGAAGGAGTAAAAAAAATCCCAGTTAACCTTCTCCATGCAATAACACAATTTGTACTTAATTCATGTTACTGTTAGACTATAATAGTTTGCTAAGGAAAACCCATTGTGATGAATGGGTTGAGATAATGTAGTACAGTAGTATCTGTTCATAAGCTTTAACCCTTTGGAGATGGAATGTTTCCATCAACAGAGTGAAATTGGTAACAACTAGCATAAAATTATTAAATGTCCCAGGTCTCATTTGTCCTTTTTGGCATAAAAAGCATCTTTTATAACAATACATTTCTGTAATTTGTTATACTTGAAAGAAAATTCTGCATTTGGAGGCTGCAATAGGATTATTAGTACATTAAAATGTGTTAGCGGCATAAGAACTAACAGTCAGGAATAGGAGCATTGGGGTGGTAGGTGGGGGCACTCAACATCCACTCACTCGATGTAGTGCTGCTCTTGGGTGGCTACCCTTTCCTCTCTTCCTTCGTTGTTTCCTCTTATGTCATTCTTTCCTCTTCCTGCTGTCTATGAGTGACAAGCCAAATGGTTTCCCGTACACCAGGAAACCATTTACTATGCTGGGTGGTAACCATATATCTAGACTATGGCACCTGGTGGTGTAGTAGGTAATTAAGGCACTCCAGCCTGATTGAGCCTGTGTCAGTTCATATCCAAGGGGTGGTTGGAGTTTATTGCTCACGTAATGGCATACAGGGAAGAGTGAGGCTTGTCACTCTCATCTTAAATGTCCCAACTTACCTTTCCCGGGCTCCTACAATCCTCATGGGGCAGCACAGGTTTAGATGATGGATGGATGGATGGTATGTGGAGTATTGTAGATTGTATAGGATAAGAAACAATGAAGTCTTGGCCATAATGACATCTCCACCTGCCATGTGGGGTTATGGACAGCATTCTGCATGGCCATAAAAACTAGGACAATAAATCATGTGGGTCAATCAGCCAGAGTTTGTCATAGGCTGTGCTCCCTCCCTCACTCAGCAGTGTGGGATCATTCTGACATGTGTAATATTAACTTTAGTGAAGCCCACTTTAAAATAATAAGTTCATGCTGTAGAGAAAATCTAAGAACATTGGAATACATTTGTTAAGACAGAAGATTATTTTCTTCTTATGCTTTTCTTGATGGAAATAACAAGTAGAATGATCTTCCTTTCTCATTCCTACTTCAGGTGGTGGTTTCAGAAGAGTGTGAAACTTTTGTGGAGCAGTGGATGAAGGAGAACATGCCAGAGCCTGGCAGAGTCAAGGCACCTCTTGTGGCCACACGCACTGACCAGAGTGCCGTTGAAGAGTTCATCAGGGAGGTCAGTGTAACAGATTTGAAGCATAAGTACAAGTTAGTCGATTCATATGTGTTAAGTTTTCTGATTTCACAGTCCTTTGAATTGTCCACAAAGGAGGCACACTCATACTAAAACTGTGGTTATTGTGAAGGTACAACCAAGTCTGATCCTGTCAGAAGAGGATCCAAGTTGGGTAAAACCTATGTAATCACAAACACAGTTTTCTGTGTATGTTTATAATTCATCTGATGTATTTTATATATGGTTAAGCGTGTGTATGTGTGTGTTTTCTGTGCTTTTGTCTCTTACTTCGGTGTTTGCAGTAGTCAAACCCCGATATGTGATCCCGCAATAAGTGATACCCAAGCTTAATGATGTGGGTAGAAATACCACCGTACCCCACCTAACAATGGCTGAGATCCGGTTTTGCAGTGTGTCCTGCTTTGTATCGTCCGGGAGCGATGGGCTCAAAGTTTAAATCACACACTTTTCCGCAGCAGACTTAGCCCGCCCACTTGCCAGGATGCGCGGAAACACTCGCGCAGCCGCGCACCCATTGCTGACCCCCGCATGAACCCATATTGCTCTTCTTACACCGCCCGTCACGGAGTGAGGATCTCTCTTACGCTTGCCTTCCCCATATCGTGTTGTATCACCAATATTATGCAAGCCGCTGTCGTAGTGCCTCGTAACTGTGTCCCAGGAGTACTGTGAATAGGACAGTGATACTAACCGTGTGAGGAGTGCGATTTTTTGTTAATTTTGACCTAATTGATTGTGATCATGTCTGGTAAGGGCATTGCATGTGGTGGGGCTAGTGGTGGTAGTGGTAACCCTAGTTGGGGTGGTAAGCAGCCTGCTAGTGTTGGAGCTGGTGGTGTTCCCATGAAGCGCCCTCGTAAAGCTCTGTCGGTTGAAGTGAAGTTAGACATTCTAGAGCACCACGACAAAGGCGAGGGTGCATGTGCTGCCGCACTTTGCAGCAGTTGGTGAGGGTGTGTGCCAGCGACGACAGGACGATGGTCCAGTCATTCTGGAAGGGTTATAACATATGCCACGCCATCAAAAACATCGCAGCTGCATGGAGGGAAGCAGGCCAGCCCACCATGAGTGGTGTGTGGCACAAGCTATAGCTGGAGTGCATACATTCCTTCACCGGCTTCCCCGAGGGCATGCAAGCACCGCTGGTAGAACGGGTGCTGTAGGACATTGTGCAGCTGTCGGACAAGGTGGGCTTCGGGGAGGTCGACAAGGAGGAGATGGAGGAGGTCCTGGACAACCACAGGGAGAAGCTCAACAACGAGGAGCTCCTCATTGTGGGGATTCAGCGGGGGCACCAGGAGGCAGAGGAGGAGAAAGTCACTCTTGAAGTGTGAGCCCTTAGTATGAAAATTCTGAAGGAGATGATGGCCAAGGTTGACAAGGCCATCGCACTTGTGCATACTCACGACTCTGTCTCAGGACAAAGCAAAGGCACATCAGATCAGCTGGTGGAGGGGATGAAGGTATACTGGATGATGCTGGAGGAAACGAAGA
This sequence comes from Coenobita brevimanus, assembly GCF_032717465.1. Classification (NCBI taxonomy): domain Eukaryota; kingdom Metazoa; phylum Arthropoda; class Malacostraca; order Decapoda; family Coenobitidae; genus Coenobita; species Coenobita brevimanus. Next base: position 16,250 of record NW_027643072.1, on the reverse strand, counting down.
GGGCAGCCAGGCAGACTACCATCACTGCCTTCTTCAAACAGGCCCCCACCATGCCAGTGACCTGTAGAGGATCTCTCCAGCCCTTGACCAGCGGAGAATCTCCCCAGTCATCATTCAGCAGAGGAACACTGAGGGCTTTCTCCCGCCGAGGACATTGTGCTCAGCCCCTGGGCCCGTACTTATAAAAACTACATCATAGTTAGGTGAAAGTCATAAATGTGAGACTTAAGGAGTACCTCATCATAACTAAGTTGAGACTTTGTTAGGTCGAAGTCACAAGCTGCTGAGTTAGCGGTTGGCGCTGCGTAGCACTTGAGAGTTTCAAAAAATGAAGAAAAATCTAAGAAAACAACAGAGAAAAGATGCTACAAAAAATCAGAAATTACTACGATATTTTCTTAAATGTTTTCAGGGTAAAGTAAACAGATTAATGTCATTTTTGAGGAATTATTAATTTACCACTTTGTGTTGTGGACGAGGACATGTTGCCTCTCCACACCACCTTGTAAACAAACACCACCACCGCCATCCAAGCATGGAGAACTCCAACAGTGTAACAAGCAAACGTTCCAGAAAGCAAAATTGGACCCCGATGCCACATATAAGCTGGCACAGTTGTATCTTGAGAACATACACATGCTGAAGGGGGTTAAAGCCTTGTTTCTTGCCGTTGGTCTTGTTAAGGTCTCCTGCACCAAATCGGTCACAAAAATTATGCCTGCACGGTCCAAACAATATCTCTTGACCAGTTCTGCATCACTTAGCTCGTTAAGCACATCTTTCCTTTCACGAAAACGTCTTGGTTGGCGCTGGCGAATTTGTTGTTGTTGTGGTGCGGCGGCCATCTTTACTGTTATGATCGAGTCATAAGCCGCGTCCGAAGCGCTATAACCACTCGGGAGGGGTCTTAAGCTATGACTCAGTTTAAGTCGAACATAAGGACTTATGACTCGCTCCTATGAATTTAGGACAGACTTTCGCCTTATGACTGAGTCTTAGTGTTTTATAAGTACGGGCCCTGGTTCTGGACCTCACCTCAAGCCGATCCCCATCTTCCGCGTCACCTGAGTTTCCACTGCTGAACTCAGCCACTCCATCACTATCTTCCTCGCCTTAGCCTCGATCTCTGGCACCACTTCGGCCACTGTCTCTGTTTCCCTCGCCACCATGTGAGCCACTGCATCTATCTCTTTGCCTTACCACCTCAAACAGTCATCACAGCTGTCTCCCATGCCACCTTGTCTGCCATCGCATTGCATCCCATCGCCACCTAGTGAGTCTTTGCATCGCACCCCATTGCCACCCCCAGAGCCATTGCATCAGTCTCCCACTACCATCATCCCACCTCGCCAGGCTTCCTTCCCCTCTGACCCTCCCCTGGAGATGGGGTTTGAAGGCTTTGAGGAGGAGGAGTGAGTGCTAAGGAGCACCACATGTACCCTAGCCTTGGGGGAGATAGCAAGGATGACGACCAGGACCAGACATGGACTCACAAGACGTAAGTGATGATAGGTATATGATATTTTTTTATTTTTTATGATTTTCAGATTTTATTTGTTGGTTTTAGTGAGTTACTAACAGGTTTCAGACTTAGGTTAGCTTGCTTTACAGCGTTAGGCCATTTAGATTGCCTATATACCTTATTTTTGGATTCATTGTGGTGGGTTTAGGACTTGGTTGCGGGGAATCTCAAGGCTCAAAAATGCATCCCTATACTTTACATGTTAAATCAGCCCCGATATGTGATACCCCAGTTAGTGTTGGGGTTTTTCTTAATGCATCACATTGTTAAACCCAGGTTGACCTGTACTATTATGCAGACTTGTGAATTAATAATTTGTTTTATGTTTCATGCACAGTATTACATCTTTTTGTTGAAAAGAAAAATACAGTTTAGTACAACAGACTGTTAATTTGCACTGCTATTGTGTCTGCAAATTTTACTGCACAACTTGAAATGTGGAGATCACGTCATTGAAGCTCATGATATATTGTAATGGTGAAATACCCCAGTTTTTGTAGAGTACCTCCTTTGGTTCTCATGAAAAATTTGTATCCCCACCTGATCATATGTGACATTAATTGCAGTACACATACAACCTCTCGGAACATCACTGTGCATAAAGAAGACTTAATTAGAGTGTACATATGGTTAATTAGTGGTGATCACTTTCCATGACAGAACGGGCAGTGTTTGGGAGTCAGGGAATGGGTATCTTTAGATGATGACTTCTGTAGGGTAAAACTGGGCAATTTTGCTGTGTACGGTGGTTTTTGCTAAATACAAACTGCCACATATGGGATACAGTAATCCCTGTACTATCCGGACGCCCACTTTCCAGACACCCCACTTACCGGACATTATGGGCCTGGACCTTCGGAATCCAAAAATGGCCAAAAAAAGAAAAACATCCCCCCAAAATCCGAATTTTTTCCCGCCCGTAATTTGAAATTGCCACTGGGCGCCGAACAGCTGTTTGCACCATGGCTCCTTCACCCCTTCCTTCCTCCCCTCTCCCCCCTCCCCTCTCAGGGTTGCCATTTGGTATTTTTCGCTACCAAATGTGGGCCAATTTGGTATTGAAGAATTTGTTTGGTAATGAATCAGAGTAATGCATTACCAAACGGATTTTTCACACATATGAGGATACACAGGATGGAGATGGTGGATTGTCTGCTCTCTCTGATTAATCTGCTAGCCTACATAACATGAAAATAATCAACATGCTGTTAATTATAAGGAGAGTGATTAATATTCCATCCATCCATCCATCATTCAATCCTACGTTGCCCCATGAGGAGCGTAGGAGCCCGGGGTTAGGCAGTTGGTCCTGACATTTAAGATGAGAGTGACCAACCTCACTCATCCCTGAGTGGCATTACGTGAGCAATAAACCCCATCCATCCCTTGGATATAAACCTTCACCGGCTCAATCCGATTGGAGCACAATAATTACCCACTAAACCACCAGGCGCCAAAATTTGGTTATATGGTTACCACCCAGCATAGTAAATTGTTTCCCGGTGTACAGGAAATCATTTGGCTTGTCACTCAGTGTAGTCACCCACAGGCAGAAGTAAGAGGGAAGAATGAAGGAATGAAAGACAGAAGTGGGAGTGTAAAGTCATCCGTAGGCAGAAGGACGAGGAAAGAATGAAGGAAAGAAAGATAGAAGAAGATGGAAGGAAAGAAGGATGGAGGAGAAGACAGGGCAGACACCCGAGAGCAACACTACGTTGAGTGAGTGGATGGTGAGCGCCCCCACCTACCACAACACTTTTATATATAATTAGTGAAGAATAAATGCTTGCTTTATGAATTTGGTAATGAAAAGCTAAATTTGGTCATGAAAATTGAGGAGTTTGGTAATGTGGCTGAGTTTCAACCTTGCAACCCTGCTCCTCCCTCACCACCAGTTACCGCCTAACTGTCATCACAAGTGGATGCTTATCACAATGGATGCCACACATGCTCATTTTTGTAAATAAACAGTGAATAAACTGCAATACCTCGCCACTAGACCACGTGGGAATTTACAGTGTTGTGCAGTGTTAAAATTTTAGAATTTAGAGTGCAAAGGATCAGCTGTGGAGTGCAAACTGGTGGTTCAAACTGGCCTGGTGCAATTAAGAGCAGAATGTACAGTGTTAAACAATTATAACTCACAGTGCAAAGAATTGCTGTAAGTGCAGCACAACACTGGATTACTGTACGTACTTCGAGAGCATTTTCACCACTGCCAAAGCCTTAGAGAAGGTGGCCACAGACGTGCTGTAAGTACCCTTTACACTGCTGTTTTCCATAACCACTTCTAATTCTTCATTCTCTGGTTCCTTTTCATTTATTTCATGCTTTATGTCCATTATTGGTTTGAATAGGGTCTGAAATAGGTTTAAATAGGTGCTTTGCATGTCTGGTAGGAAGTTATTTAGGTGGCTTTTAAAGTTAGGCTGGGTTAGAGTCCTCAAGTACAAGTCCAGCAGGCTGGGGCCCACTATCTGGACGGGACCACTTTCTGGACATGCCTTTGGCTCTGTTACGTCGGATAGTGGAGGGATTACTGTATATTTCAAGAGCAAGAGTTTACACACCCGATGATGTAAGTCTCGTCCAGGTTGACCGAGTATTTCACACACAGCAGCGCGGCAAAGAAAATAATAGTTACCCTTCCCAGTCTGGCGAGAGGAGGTACCTCGCAGAAAGTGACCTCATTACAGTGATTCACCTGTTATGGAAACTGTAATATGACTATATATCTTTAACATAAAGGTATCTATCTATTTATCTATTGCCAGATGCCACAGTCCCGTAAGGGGTGGCCATTTGACTTCGATTTATTTGTTTTACGGGAAGGGGCACTAACCCTCCACCATTCCGCTTGTTGACACGTAGGGAGCACGTATGGTTTGGTCATATGGTTACCACCCAGTGGTGTACGAGTAAATGGTTTCTTGGCCTACAGGAAACCATTTGCATGTCACTCAATATAAAGCCACCTGCAAAAGAAAGAAAAGCAAAAAGAAGTGACAGGAAAGATGGGAGATATAGGAAGAGAGGAGGGCAGGCACAGAAAAAGAATAATAAAGGGTAAGGAAGAAGTAGGCAGCACTACATCAAGTGAGTGGGTGATGGTCGCTGCCACCTGCCACTACATAAAGGTATAACATGGCTTTATGTGTGCAAAAATGTTTCACTTACCATAGGAAAACAAATAATTACAACATTAAAGGAGTAAAAAGCTTTGGCTTAGAGATGTAACCCACAGAAATATATGGTAATGCACGGTAGATATCCAATAACAGACATTACTTTGGGCTAATAACATACACACATATTACCATACATACACTAGGTATTGCTACAATAAAAAAGCAAAGTCTTATTTTAGATTATAAAGTGTAATAAAGCCGAGAAAAGACTCCTTATTTGTTGCATCACGCGAGAGTGTAGGGTTGTAGCAGAGAAGGAAGGTGGAGGGAGGGTGGGGAATTTCCGGAGGGAGGAAGTGAAGAGTGTGGAAACATCACTCATTCAAGTAGGAAAGAGAAGTGGTGAGGGATACGTCTCTTGGCAGCCATGTCAGGGGAGTCAGGTGAGTGGAGGGGGGGGGCAGGAGGGGAGTCACTGCTACAGCCAAACCTCACCTCTATGCTGTAGTGGCAGCAGGAAGGGTAGAAAGATTGGGATATGTCACATAAGGCATCAACTGAGGGGGTAGGTAGAGGGAGAGAGATGGCAGAGGGGGGGCTAACCCCCCCACTCTGTTGGCGGGCTGGAGCCCTCCTCCCTCCCTCTCAACTCGTAGCTGGTGTGGTCTTGGAGCAGGTTACATTAAGTAAGAAGTGGGAAACTTTGAATGCAGTTTTGTATTGCATTTGATCTATCGCGCTTTTTAGGCCAGGGTGTCAGAGTAATGCAAACCCCCACAGGGCTGTTTAGGGTGTTAGGGGTTAAGCCGGGGTATTGCATCTAGGGGTTTTGTATATCGCGATATTACTGTATACGGTATATATACAGTATATATATAGTGAGAGAGAGAATTTGACTTTAAAAATTTAAATTTCTTAATGCGTTTACACTTTTTGCGTGGCCTTGAAGTCGAGGTGGAGGACAGAGCAAGTTTTGGAGGCCGAGGTCAAGGCCATGACGCAGAGACCAGTCCTTAGCCCCGTGCCTGATGTGTACTATGGCAACCCTATACGTGGATTCTGTATTAAGAAACATAATTTTTCTATACGTGTGTGTATTGTAAGTATATTTGACAATTGGATTTTAAAAAATAGATTAACTTATTCTGTGTTATATAAAATGCCTTAAAAAGGAATGGGGTTGATGGACTAGGAATCCTTAGGAATCCTACTACCCAGGAATGATCTGGGGGGGGGGGGAAATGATGCAGAAGTTTCACAGCTGGGCTCCATGCCTACTTGGGAGCCTAATTAAACTGGGCAAGCTTGTATGGCTGTGTGTAATGAGCAGTGTGAATGAAAATTATAAGAGAATAAATAAGAGGAAGTATTCATGAAAGGAAGAAATTGTCAGTAAGTGAATGATGGGAAAGCTATGATATGCACAGTGTCAGGTTCGTGTACTCATGGATGAGTTGGACAGTAGAGGAGTTTGTTGAATGATGAATTAAGAAGATGATTAATGATTATAATTGATGCTGTCACATATGCTCCTTCTGATGACAGAGGTATTGAAGGAAAGAACAGTTGCAGCCTTAGTGTAAAATAATTTCAGAGTTATACTGTACTTGAATAAAAATTTGTGTTTATCATTTTTCAGCATGATGCGATGGAGTGAAGTGTGCCAGGTGGCAGGTGTGGCATTGCGTGAGGTAGTGACAGCAGCACAGCAAGGAGCACTTCCACTGCAGCATGTGCGAGAACTATAAGACCGCCTCCGATACCACCTCTGTTGCCTCCCCATATGTGTTGCCACTTGGCTCTGCTCTCATGTCCAGGTCGGTCTGGTCTGGGATGATAGTCTTATTGAATTGATTTTTGCATGACATGCAAGAGCTATTACAAGTTTCAGATACAGTTTACTGTAGTCAGACATCAGCTTTCATGAAGTGTTCCATTTGAAGATTTAAATATTTGTGGCATTATCAAAAGTTCCACAAATAACAATTGTAGGAGGATCTGAGAATTACAAAGGATTAATGATGTGACACATTTCCCTATTTCACTTTGCATGCTATTGACAATTAATTTATTTCTTGTTATTAATAACATGATAGGTGGGGGCACTCATCATCCACTTACTCGATGTAGTGCTGCTCTCGGGTGACTGCCGTTTCCTTCCCCTTCTGTCTTTATTTCCTTCATTCTATCCTCCTCCTTCTGCCTATGGGTGACTTTACACTTCCTCCTCTGTCTTGCTAAATTCCTCCTCTTTCTGCCTATAGGTGACTGTACACTGAGTGACAAGCCAAATGGTTTCCTGTACAGCAGGAAACCATTTACTATGCTGGGTGGTAACTGTATAACCAAATTATGGTGCCTGGTGGTTTAGTGGGCTACTAAGGCCCACAAAACCAGCATGCTTGTTTACGTCCACAGGCTTTGGGTGTATTAGGTTTTCCTACTACCTCCGCTGATTCTTTTAGCACTTTTGTTAGTTTGTCATTCAGCTCATCAATGTCACATTCAGCATTACTGAAAGCCTGAAATCTGTTCCTTATTTCCAACTGAAAAGCTGCTTTGTTTTTGCTGACTTTTATTGGGCATATCTTTTTGTCTTTAATCATCTTCTTTCTTTCACTTTTGAAATTAAATCTTGCTGTGCAACCCACCATTCTATGGTCACTTCCAATATTTACTTTGTTGATAACTGTGACATTTGTGATTGTGTTATTCTTATTTGGTATAGTGAAGTCGATTTCATTCTTGGTTTCTCCATTTGGGCTTCTCCAGGTCCACACTCTCCCTGTTCTTTTGTGAAAGAATATACACACACACACACACACACACACACACACACACACACACACACACACTCAACCCCTTGCTATCACGCATTCAGCTATCGCGGTTATCTGCTATCGCGCTCACATCAAATGCACAACCATACATGCTATCATGCACCCCAAGACAGCTATCACACGTCGAGTTTGAAGACAGGCTAAGCGAAACTTATTCACACGGCACTTCATACGAGGTTTGCCGAGGATACGATGGTTAATCGAAACGGTAACGTGGTAAAATTGCTGACGATACCACAGGCATTTGGAATGCATCTGAACGGATTCCTGCCGAGGATACGACGGGCAAAACAGTGTGACCAAAATCCAGGCGACTCGACAGAATATATTGTACTACAGCATTGAAATTTAGCCTAGCACTGAATACTTATTAATACTGTATTTTAGAATAAATATCAATAATTTTGAAACCCTTATAAAGAGGTAATATTTCCTATGCAGAGAAAACTGTGATGTCGATATAGTAATCACGTGTTTACAACTGAGATGGGGCTCTGGCAACAGTATGAGGAATGTGTGTGATAGCGTCCAAGTTTTGTTCCACTTAAATGTTCCTCGGCCGTTCCTGATACGATGTACCGTGTGATACCCCCTTTAGCTGTGGACACTAAGAAATCATGGAGACAGCTAAAGAGATCTGACAGCAACTAAGCCACTCCCAAGCCTCGGAACCCTTCATACCACCCAAGCCTTAATCCTTATAAAAGTTGGATGGCCCTTTATGTTGTTTATTTATTTATTATACTGTTATTATTAATATAATAATGCTTTATTTCATGTTAGAGGAGAGATTGGCAGGAAATTGTAGGCATAAAGTGGTTAAAAGTTAGAGAAATGGGCCACCAAAAAACCAATTAGAAATTTTCCCATTGATTGTTCAGTTCAGCTATCACGCATTCAGCTATCACGCGCGTTTGCTGCAACCAATTAGGCGCGATAGCAGGGGGTTGAGTGTATATATATATATATATATATATATATATATATATATATATATATATATACATATATGGAAGGAGTGAGAGAGTGTTTTTGATTGGTGATATGATTGGTAAAGTTGGGAATGTGAAGGTGGATGGAATAGTTGGTGAGTGGGGTGTGCCTGCTGAGATAGATGAGAATGGGAGTGCGTTAGTGGACATTTGTGCTGGGAGGGGGTTGGTGATAGCTAATACCCTCTTCAGGCATAAAATGACCCACAGGTAAACATGGCGAGTGATGAGAGGGGTGGGTGGTGAACTGAGTGAAAGGAAGGCAATGATTGATTATGTGTGTGTGGATGAAAGGATGCGAAGATGTATATTGGATGCAAGAGTTTATAGAGGTTGGGGGAGTGGACTTTCTGACCACTACTTGGTGGTGGCCAGAATTAAAGTTCAAGTAAGATGGAGGAATAGAAGAAGGGAAAGACGAGAGGAAGGAGTAGTTGCAAGGAGAGTGGAAAGGTTACAAGAGGATGAGAAAAAGGCAGAGTATAAGAGAGAAGTGGAGGAACGATTGGGCAAATATGAATTGGAGCAGATGGGGGACGTGGAAGGTGTGTGTAGAATATTTACAGAAGAAATATGTGCAGCATGTGATGTGGTGTGTGGAAGGAAGAGAAGACGGAGGGGGGTGCAAGGAACAGCGTGGTGGACTGAAGAGGTGAAACGGGCTGTGGCACAAAAGAAGAAAGCATACAATGAATGGATGAGAAATAGGGGCGTGGAAGAAGTCGAGAGGCGGAAGAGAGAGTTATATGTAGAAAGAAAGAGAGAGGTGAAAAGATTAGTAAGAGAGAATAAGAAGAGAGTGGATGAGGAATTTGGAAGGAATTTGAGTGTAAAGTGGAGGGACTGTAAGAAAATGTTCTGGAAAGAGGTGAAAAGAGTAAGACAGGGTGGAAGTGAAGTTAGCAGGGGAGTGAAAGATAAAAATGGTAGATTACTAGTGGAGAAGGGAGAAAAAGTGAGCAGATGGAGAGAACACTTTAAGGAATTGTTGAACGTGGAGGATGGAAGTAATGCGAGTATAAGTGGCTGGGGAATGGCTGGGAGAAGGAGGGAGGTGAGAAGACAGGAAGAAATCAGTAGGATAGAAGTTGTGGAAGCAATGAAGAAAGTTAAATCAGGGAAAGCCCCAGGAATTGATGGAGTGTGTGGTGAAATGCTGAAGCATGGGGGAGAGATAGTAGTAGAATGGATGTGGAAGATGTGCAGATTGGCCTGGGAGGAAGGTAGAGTCCCGGAGGATTGGAAGTCAGGTATAATTATTCCCTTGTACAAAGGAAAAGGGGAAAAAGAAGTGTGTGGTAATCATAGGGGCATTTGTGTTCTTAGTATAATAGGAAAAGTGTATGGAAGGATACTTATTGACAGAGTTAGAGAAAGAACAGAGAAATTAGTTGGAGAAGAACAGGGAGGCTTTAGGAAGGGAAGAGGTTGTATAGATCAGATATTCATTCTCAGATCTTTAGTGGAAAAGTTACTAGAGAAGGGAAAGAAGTTGTATGCGGCTTTCATGGATTTGGAGAAGGCATATGACAGGGTGGATAGACTAGGATTATGGAAAGTGTTAAGAATATATGGAGTAGATGGGAAGTTGTTGAATGCTGTGAAGAGTATGTACGATGGTGCGAAGGCTGCAGTGCGTGTGGATGGTGAACTAAGTGAATTTTTCTCTTTGAAAGTTGGGTTGAAACAGGGATGTGTCATGTCTCCATGGTTGTTCAATCTGTACATGGATGGGGTAATAAAAGAGGTACAAGGTAGGGTAGTGGATGTTGGAGTGGCCCTGGTGAGAGAGGATAGTGTTTGGAAACTCCCTGTACTGTTGTTTGCAGATGATACTGTGTTGTTGAGTGAAGACGAAGGGGAGCTGCAAGGCTTGGTGGATGAGTTTGAGAGAGTGTGTAAGAAACGGAATCTAAAGGTGAATGTAGGGAAGAGTAAAGTGATGGTCTTTGAGAGAGGTGAAGTCAGTGGATGTACAGCGAGGTTGGATGGTGAGGAATTGGAAAATGTGAGTACGTTTAAGTACAGTACTTGGGTAGTGTGATGAGTAAGGATGGAGGTTTGGAGGGTGAAGTGCTTGAAAGGGTACAGCAGGGAAGAAAGGTTGCTGGTTCTTTGGAAGCAGTGATAAGAAACAGGGAAGTGAGCATGGAAGTGAAAAAGTTACTACATGACAGTATTGTGATACCAACTCTAACGTACGGAAGTGAAGCTTGGACGTTGTTGGAAGGACACAAGTCAAGAGTGAGAGCCGTAGAAATGAGTTATTTAAGAGGAGCCTGTGGAGTCACATGGAGAGACAGGCTGACGAATGAGGATATAAAGGAGCGTTATGGTGTTGATGTGGATGTGATAGGAAGCGTTATGAGGAACACACTGAGGTGGTTTGGCCATGTGGAGAGGATGGAGGGTGAAAGACTGACGAAGAGAGTGTATGTGAGTGAGGTGGAGGGGGAAAGAGGGAGGGGGAGGCCGAGGATGAGATGGGGTGGAGAGGTATATGAGAGAGGGGGGTGTGAGTTGGGAGCAGGGGAGTGAAATGGCGGGGGACAGGGCGACTTGGAGGCGATTTGTTTGTGGCCACCCCAAATGGGATTGAGGCGTCTGGCAATAGATAGATAGATAGATAGATAGTATATGTATGTATACAGTACAATCCCAGTTAACCGGGAGGCTTGGGGAATTTACCTCCCCGGTTACAGATTTTTCCTGTATTTCTGATATTCAAATCAAGTCTATACAAAGGCTATAATTCTCACAGCAGTAAATACAATTCAGGTACTCACCACTCACATCAAGGGCCACACTAAGAGATTCCATCTGAAAAACTGCCTCGTAAACACGCACCATGATCATAACGCACATGCATGCAATGCCTAGCAGTACTGCAAAATGCACAACTCTATTCTGTTAACTACCAAATTATTCGGTGTATGTACTGTACTCATAGAAATGGAAAAATAAATAAAATCTTGAACATTTATTGGTGAACTGATGTTAGGACTGCACTGTAGAATTATCACGACACCTGTGCCCCCACGTGAGCTTTGTTTACGGACCCGGCCCCAACTGACTGCCACCATTCCACCCATCACCGACCAGTCAGCTGTTTTGCACCATTCTGTCAATTACCGAAGTATTCGTTGTATGTACTGTACACATAAAAATGGAAAAATAAAGAAGTAAAATCTTGAACATTTATTGGTGAACTGATGTTAAGACTGCACTGTGGAATTATCACGACACCTGTGCCCCCACATGAGCATTGTTTATGGTCCCAGCCCCAACTGTATTTCTTTCCCACCTGACCACCACCATTCCACTCCTCACCCGCCAATCACCTGTTTGGCACAAAATAAAAGAAATGATGTACAAAGCGCAAGCATTTTTTTTTTTTCCCCCCAACAAAGTAAGCATTCATTCCTATTAACTTTTTTTTTTTTTTTTTTTTCCAACTCTGCCAGTGCATATGGGTTCTAAGATGAATTAATGTGGTGCAAGTTAGAGTCGGTCGGTTAGGAAGAAAAACGCACTGGCATTGCTGTTTGCTGATTTGCTCTCCCGAGGTGTCTGGTTTACAAATTCCATGCCTGTCTTTGAGACGATTTAACCATCCAATACTGAAATCACACTCGACTTCTATATTCATTTTGCTGTTAAACTTTCTGGCTTTTTCTTGTATAAGAGGACCAGAAATATGTGCTCCCTTAAATCTTGCTGAGCAAAACCAAACGTACGATGAAGAGTATGCCTTTTTTCAATGGACTTACTTGTTTTGCTTTTCATGAAACATTCATTGAGCTTGGATGCTTGGGTCTTGATGTCATAAATCATTGAATTTCCTACATTATATTCAGTCATCGTTGTTTTAAATTGTTCGCCTTTTTCAAGTCAATTGCCTATGTCCAGCTTCTGTTTCAAGGTGAGCACGACATGCTTACGTTTAGTTTGTTCTTTAGGCATTTTGGAGTGTTGAAACTATCGTCCATCAGAGCAACACAACAGCAAGAGAGCTTGTTTACTGTCTGGTGGTAAAAAGCAGACCGGTGATTTATGGAGGGTGTGGAGGATGACTGAGTTCAAGTAGGGGAAACAGGGGGAGAGGAAGGGTGGTTAAAAGGATTTACACTTGCCGGAAATGCCTTCACCTTGCTTTGTCCGGTTTCACCCAGCCTCGCGTGATGTGATAAAACGGCGGTTTGGCAGTCCATTCAAACTGGCGTACAGTTATAACTTACTGACACATTCACCAGCCCTTGAATTTTCCCGTTTTTCTGAGTATTCTGTTTGGATACTGGATAGCAGGGATTGTACTGTATCTATATTTAACTCTCTCATGGCTGTGGATGTCTAGTATTCTATCCCTCATCCCATACCACTCTCAAAACCAATTTCTTTTGATTCTCTCTGAGTTCCTTGCTGCAGCCATTTAGGTTTTACTAGTTTTCACTTTTCCCATTGTAGTACAATATTGACTTGGTGAAATATTATTAGCCCATTTAATATGTTTACCTCCATCTTTTTGTACTCCTGTTTCTGTTTGATGGTTTGATTCAGTTTAGGAGTGATATTGCAGGCTGGAGGGATTGAACATATCCTTTGTTAACTCTTTCACTCCTAAAGATTTTTTAAGGTGACTAAAACCATACCATAGTTGCACAAGTGAACTAAAGAAAATAAGTTCTGTCTATCTTTCTGTCTATCTATAGCCAGATGCCACAATCCAGCAAAGAGTGGCTGTTTGTCTTTGAGTTAGTTGTTTTACGGGGAGGGGCACTAACCCTCCACCAACCCACTTGTTGACACGTAGGGAAAACGTATAGGTTAGTAATGTGGTTACCACCCAGCGTTGTAAATGTTTTCCTGGCTGACAGGGAACCATTAGGCTTGTCACTCAATGTAATGCCACCTGAAAAGGAAAGAAGAGTAATAAAAAGTGACAGAAAAGATGGGAGAAATAGGAAGAGAGGAGGGCAGACACGGAAAAAGAATGATAAGGGTGAAGAAGTAGGCACTACATCAGGTGAGTGAATGGTGGTAAGAAATAGGAAGAGAGGAGGACAGACACAGAGAAAGAATGACAAAGGTAAAAGAAGAAGGCAGCACTACACCAAGGGAGTGAATGGTGGTAAGAAATAGGAAGAGAGGAGGACAGACACAGAGAAAGAATGACAAAGGTAAAGGAAGAAGAAGGCAGCACTACATCAAGTGAGTGAATGGTGGTAAGAAATAGGAAGAGAGGAGGGCAGACACAGACAAAGAATGATGAAGGTGAAGGAGTTAATGGTGATGAAATGAGTAATCAGATGAACTAAAGTGCTTCTGTTCCTGCAGATACAAGGGCCAGTGTGAGGACAAGTGGTGATGACATGGCTGAGAAGGTGGCTCTCTCCTCCATCATCGTAAAACAAAAAAACAAAGGAATACAAAAAGGTAATACAAAAATATCAGCAAACATGCATGATTAACCTCTACACCGCGGGCTTGTTTACCAATGACTTGCGTGTGCCGCGGGGTTATTTGGGCTCCGACAGACTCTCAAAAAATATTTGCCAAAAATCAGTTATTAGTCCTAGAATAATAAAATTACATATGCTTATGGCACATACCTTCAGCTTTCTCCTGGAATGTTTGTTGAGCCTTCGTCGGTTACCGTAGGACTTGTGGAGACCTCTGAAGTAGGGTAACGAAGTCTCCACTTTACACTTCCCGACAACCCGTAATATGATTACCACAGCCAGATACAAACACTATAAACACTATTCTACAATTTTCAAGTAGTTTGGGATCCATACTAAAAAAAAAAAACACTGTGAAAGCAATGGAAATTACGAGCGCGTCTGACCGTCGCACTGGCACTAGTTCGCTCTGGGTACTCTGTCATTTATTATTCATAAAACCCCTCACACTTTATATTTCTATTACTATATAACACTTATATAGATCTACAGTCTTTATCCATAAGTTTCCTTCAGTAGTATTAGTTTATTGTCACTGAAGGGATTCAATTTCTTTCAGTAAAATACGTAGCATTCACTTTCTCGTCCTGTATACTGGCATTGAGAGTGAATGTCACTTTCATCTTCACTCTCATAACTCCTAGTATTCAGACATGCTAGAGTGGAACTTTCACTTTCATTACTCCTAGGGTATATACTCGTATTCTTATAATACTACTCATTTATATTTATATTTACGTTCTCTGTTTTATTTACGTTATTTACATTTCTATTTTATTTACACTGTGTTGTGCACTGTCACTTGAAATAACTTATAAAACTATTTTCCATTGTTCACGTATATTTACATTCATTACTTTCACTTGCTGTTTACCCATTATTTACAATTCCACTTGCACTGTTTTACTCAATAGAAAGATCGTAGTCACGCTTTTATCAATTGTCAGCCCTTTACCTCTTTCCACACGAGGTTTAGTAGGGGGTAAAGGTCACAGGGCCATTTGCATGGGGGTGAAAAAAGGCCTTGAAGTCAGCAAGATGAAACATACGTACTCTCGCTTGGGAAGATGAGAGTGAACTGATAACGGAGGACCAGCCTGGAGGCCTGCTAGGGGTTATTCAGAGTTACCAATATTACTTCTTGAAACAACTAAGTCTAGCACTGATATGATTGGCAGGAAATCTAGACAATACATTATAAATTTGGTAGTTCCAGGTGAATGTAAATATCACTTAGGCTTCTCCCTTCCCTCCTTACATGTATATTTATTACGAAAATAGATTAGAGGCCTACTTAGGAGATATCTAATCAGAGCTACCAATGTTATATCTTGAAACAGCTTTGTCTAGCACTGATATGATTGGGAGGAAATCTAGACAATACATTATAAATTAGGTAGTTCCAGGTGAATGTAAATATCACTTAGGCTTCTCCCTTCCCTCCTTACATGTATATTTATTACGAAAATAGATTATACAGCATATTTCAAGGGGAAAAAAACAGCGAAAATTAGCGAACGAGTGCACGTGAGGTGTTGTCAGGTGATAATTAGCCAATTCCAGGTGTATGGCACTCTCACTTACCTTATTTCTTTCTTGTATATATTATTTGGTATAAGAATAGGACATAGGGTTTATTTCAATGGATGAAATCAGTGAAAAATTCCAGGGAAGATTTGCTTAGCGCAGCACGGCCGGGCAGGCGAGAGGATAGGGTAATGGAGGGGGGGTAGGGAGGGGAGTCAAGAACGGGGAGAAATGGCTAAATTGTCAACAATGGATGGGAGTACAGATGAGATTAGGAGTGCTGACTAGTGTTGGACATTGGCAGTACTGATAGATGATACAAGCCACCACTTGGAAGCCCGGGTGAATTCAAAATAACACAGAATCACAAAAGCGACGCCCCGCGGTATGATCCCTTGCTCCCAAGCGTCACGAAAGTGACGCCCCGCGGTTAAGGGGTTAATGAGGAAGTAAGAACTGATTTAGGGAAGGTAAAAAGTATGTTTTTTTAAAGTATAACAAAAACCAAAGCAAAATAAAGGTAACAGTGAAAAAGATGTCAGGAAACTAGAGTATAAACAGAGAGAGAAAAGAAAAAAACAAATAGGAGGAAGATGGAGAAAAAAGTGAAGAGAAGCAGGGAAAGACAAAACAGGGAGAAAAATAGAGACAGGAGGAGGAAAGGGAGAAAAATTAGAAGATTAATAGAGAGAGAGACAGAACATCCTCCATCATCATCAGGGACCCAAACAGCAGCGGCAGTGGGATTATGTCTGCTCATGGGACAAAACTCAGCAGGTTAA
>NW_027643071.1:0-16983 GCF_032717465.1 Coenobita brevimanus | reverse complement strand
TCTTCTTATGCAGTTTTTTGCAGTGTCCTTTTGCTGATGCTTCTCCATATGTTAAGTAACCATTTGTGTCTATTTTCTCCTTCCCTGATATGCACTTATATAGCATTATCATGTCACCTCTTTTCCTTCTCTCTTGTAGCGTCGGTAGATTCAGTTTATTTAGTCTTTCTTCGTAGCTTAGGTCCCTTAATCTTGGTATCCATCTTGTAGCGGCCCTTTGAACTTTTTCAATCTTGTCTATGTATTTTTTGAGATGAGGACTCCAGACTACTGATGCATATTCCAGGCTTGGTCTAATGATTGATGTTCTTATCCTTCTTAGCATGTCTTCATTTATGTATGTGAATGCTATTCTCATATTTGCAAGCAGTGTATACATGTTCCGTACCTTCTCGCTGATGTGGTCAGCCGGAGATAGTCTGTTATTGATAATCACACCTAGGTCCTTCTCTCTTTCTGATGTGTATAGGGTTTTATTTCCTAACTTATAATCCCAATCAGGTCTTTTTCCACTTTTACCAAACTTGATTACATGACACTTGTCCACATTGAATTCCATTTGCCATGTATTACTCCATTCATGAAGTTTATTTAATTCTTCTTGTAGCTCTTTTACAAGAGTCTGTGTTAGTAATTCTCCTTTGTATTTTTTTGCATCATCTGCAAGCATATTCAGATAGCTCTCACTTCCAGTGTTACTGTTTATATCATTTATATACACTAAAAACATGATTGGTGCCAGCACTGACCCCTGTGGTACTCCACTAGTCACTTCTTTCCATGATGAGTACTTTCCTCTTAGTACTGTTCTCATTTCTCTTTTTATGAGAAAATCTTGCATCCAACAAAACAGTTTGCCTCGAATTCCTCCTTGATGGTACAGTTTTCATAAAAGTCTTTGGTGTGGTACTGTGTCAAAAGCTTTCTTGAAATCTAAATAGATACTGTCCACCCATCCTTCTCTTTCCTGTATTGTGTTTGTTACTCTGTTAAAGTAGCTCAACAGATTAGTAACACATGATTTTTCTTTCTGAAACCAAACTGTCTTTCCTGTTATCATACTGAGTTCTTTCTAGATGATTTACCCAAGCTTTTCTTATAAGCTTTTCTAATACCTTGCTTACAACACTGGTCAGTGATACTGGTTAGTAGTTGAGTGGATTTTGTCTATTTCCTTTCTTGAATAAGGGGACAATATTTGCTTTCTTCCAAATATCAGGTAGTTTACCTTGACTCAAGGATTTCTTGAAAATTAAAAATAATAGTTTACTTAACTCCTTTGCATATTCTCATAGTACCCAACATGAAATTTCATCAGGACCACTTGCTTTTCCACTGTCTAATTTACTTAACTCTTCCTGTATTACTTTTTCTGCTATTTGTATATCTGGTAGTATGTGTGGACATGCATGTTCCACATAGTCCCTCTCAAAAGTTTTTTCTGTAAAAACTAATTGGAAATTCTTATTTAGTGCTTCACAAATATCTTTCTCTTGTGTATAAGTGATTCCCTCGTCTGTAATGGATTGTATTATATCTTTTACTTTGGTTTTGCTTCTGATGTAGCTGTAAAACAGCTTTGGTTGATCACTAGTTTTATTTATTATATCCTCCTCAAACTGTTTTTGGCTTCCCTCCTTATTCTTGTATAATAGTTTCTTGCCTGTTTGTAATCATTATACGCCCTTTCACCATTGTGTCTTCTGTATCTATTCCACAACAAATCTCTTCTTTCTTTTGATTTTTTATATTCTGTATTGAACCATTTCTATATTTTCTTATCTGCTTCTTTGTGCTGTGGGATGTACTTCTGGACTCCTATTTCATAAAATTCACAGAAATTTTTATATACAGCATTTAAATCTTGTCCTCTAAGCTCATTTTCGCAATCAACTTCAAAGAAATACTTTTTAAGGTCTTGATAATTTCCCTTTTTTATAGTTTAGGCTCTTTTTGTAACTTTCATTGCTGTTAACTATGTCATATGCTATCCTGAAGTTGTAATTTAGTACTGCATGATCGCTTTTGCCGTGTGGAGGGTGATATATTAAACTGTCAATATCATTTTCTTGCCTAGTAAATATTAGATCTAGCACTGAAGGTACATCGAGTCCTCTTTTTCTGGTGGTTTCCCTCACGTGTTGCGTTAGGAAAAACTCTTGCATGAGATCCAGGAGCTTTTGGTCCCTACAGCTTTCTTAGCTAATTATATCTAGAGTATTCCATTTTATATTTGTATTAAAATATCCAGTTAGTATAATTGTTTCCGATTTCTCTTCCATTTTATGTAGTAATGATCTTAAACTCTGAATTGTACTCTCTGCCAGGTCCTCATATTCGTCTGTTTCCCATGTGTTTGATCTGGGTGGCATGTACAAATTGGGAACAATTACTTTCCCTTCAGATGTGTTGATCTCTACTGCAATCAGTTCTACTTGTGATGGTATACCTAGTTTTATTTAATTGCTTTTAGATTTTTTCTTAGTTAATATTATAATTCCTCCTCCTTTTTTAAAATTTCTGTCTCTTCTCCATATATTGTATTCCTCTAAGTTTAAGTATGTCACTGGATATCCTTTGGTGTTAATTTTGTTTCAGTTAGGCATATTATATGTGGTTCATCTTCTCTGACATAATCATTCATCTCTAGTAATTTAGATACCATTCCATCCACATTTGAGTACATCAACTTTATCATCTTGTTTATATACTTGTCATGACATGGTTTTACTACCTTCCTCCTTTTTATTCCATCTTGTTTGTGTACCACTTTCGTACCTGCAACCTTATTACTTTGTAAAAAAATTTGTTCTTCTCCTCTTCTGATCTTCCCTCATTCTTTGTTTTTGCTTCCTCCCTCTTCTCTTTCAGTAATTCCAGTTCCTCTTGTGTTAGGCATCTTTTTGTCCATACATTTTGAACTCCTCTTTCTCCATAAGATTCTTTGCATTTTTTAGTATCTCTTCCACAGTGTTTACACTCTGGAAAGTCACCTTTAGAGGTCTTGTCTTGCTTTTCTCGTATTTCCCTAACCTTTTGTGTTCTTCTATGTCTTTACTACAGATTTCCTCTGATACTTCTTTCAGTAAGCTCATTACATTTGCCATCTCCTTTTTGTCTCTTGTGATCTTGTTTTTTACTTCTTCCTCTCCTATACCAGTGATTACTATAGATATGTTTATATCTACTGAATCTCTGACTAACTTTGGATTGTTTTGGATTATTCTTTTCACTTCCTGTTTAATGCTTTTTTCCTCCACCCTTGTTTCTAAGTCTTTCTTTACTTTCACCATTTCAGCATACGTGGTTTCCACATCATTTTTGTAGCTTTGCACAGCTTCATTCACCTGTGTTATCTTCTCCTCAATATCACTGCTTTGGTCTATCAGACTGCTTACTTGCCTAGTTGTCTCTGTATCATTTTTGAACTCTTCCATAACACTCTCGTGATTGACTACTGTACTTGCCATTTCACTCATTTTCTTCCTAAGTGTACTCAGTTCCACTGTTAGTTCACTGATGGATGTGTCTTATTGTTGGCCTCCCTTCCTAGTTTTTCTATTTCTTCCTTTTGGAAGTGCATCTGCTTCTTTATTTCATCAATTTCATTTTTGAAAGCCATTTCTAGTTTGTGTACACGTTCAACCAGTCTATTGTGAGTCTCCACTTCAACCAGTTCTTGGTAGAAATCATCATTTTGCTTTCTACCTTTATCCCTTTTCTTTTCCAAATTTGCTTTACTAAAGTATGTGTCCATTTTGCAATACTAAAAGCACAGAGTACATGTACTTATATTCCCCATGCAGCTGTAGTCTAAACAAACCTCAGCTGACTGAGCACATTCTTTCACCTCTTGGTTCTCTTTTTTGTTTGAACAAGCCTTGTTTAAACTTATTGTTTTTTTTCTTTAATAATGAAAAATCATTTAGTCTAACCTGGTACAGAGCTTGACTCATATAAAGAAACTAATTTAGGTAATGCCACTGGCCGTGCTGGTTCGGTATGGAGCACCGACGTCGCACGTCTGCTACATCTGACTCCCCACTGTGTGTGTGTGTGTGTGTGTGTGTGATGTGATTTACTGCTGTATGCTTTCAATGGTGATGGAGATGGTTGTGGTGATGGTTGTGATGAAGATGGTTGTGGTGGTGATGGCTGTGATGAAGATGATTATGGTGGTGATGGTTGTGGTGAAGATGATTGTGGAGGGGATGGTTGTGCTGCTGCTGATGATGATGTTGGCTTATATTCAGGGAGAATGAAGTCTGAAAAGGACAGTGACTTTCCTGATTAACAGGGGAAAATGATAGCCTATGGCAATATCTTGGATGAGTGGTGAGATGTGGGCAGGTTGGAATGTGGTGAGAGTGTGGGGTGACTGTGAGGGGAAAGAGGTCAGTGTTCGTGGTGGGGGGGGGTGGAAGAGAGGTGGTGATAATGCTGCTCAGTCTCGAGGGTCAGGGTGGATCCATTGGTGGCAGGCATGACACAAGTGGTGGTAGGACTGGTGGGAATGATGTCAGTGGTGTCAGTGGCCATAAGACTGATGGGAGGGGATGATGGTTGTCACCTAAGTGATGGCAGAGGTGACAATTGTCCTAGGAGTGATGGCAGTAGTGACAGGAGTAGTCACACCATTGGTGGCAGTGGTGCAAGGAGTGGTGGTAGTGATTGTGCTACTACTCTCCGTTGTGTTAACTGCCACAGCCTTGACCGCAGCTTTGTGCTTATCAACCTTGGAGTCAGATTTAGCCCTTGCTCTTCTGTTCCACACTCTCTCCTCCTCAACATATTCACTTTCCATTTCACTTTCACTGCTTTCTTCACTCTCACTTCCACTGAACAAGTATTTCATGTACTCTTTCTCAGATAAGCCCTTGCAAGTCATTTTTTGGTATAGTGTAAAACAGCAGGAGAACAGTAAAAATCAGTTAGGAATTTTCAGATCTGGCATTCTTTGAAAATATATAAGAAACACTTATAAACTTTTTTCACAAGCACACTGCACTATATATAACACAGTATCACTATAATACACATAAGGTATGGGTGGTGCGGTAGTAGGAAATGCAGGTTTAAATGGCCAGCCACGTCCTCTCACACCCTCTGAGGCTGACTGCTGGGAGAACACTGAGCTAAATATAGGCCAATTGGCCCTACGATAAGCTCCCGGGTGTTGCCATACATTTCCCCAAGACCTGGCCACCCTCAACTTTGACTCAACCAAATTTTACACAAATCCATCCACACGAAAAGTTTCTGCTGTAACCAATTATGAGGTAAGTTATGTCACTGGTTACTACTTCAGACTGCAAGGATTTTGACTCACATTGAGTCATCATGCACGAAAAAGTTAACACCAGCACACTTGGGATAGCATATCCTATGCCCAACCAACCGCGCGCAATGCTGTTGGGTGCAATTGACCTAACTCATCTACCTTTTTCAAATAATCATAACATCTTTGTGTTGCTACTGATAATTTACTACAATATGTAATTTGGGTCCCAATTAAGGATAGGACAACTCTAAGTATAAAATAGGCTGTTATAGGCCTATCATCCAGCTTCCATTGGAATGGTAGAGAGACAGAATAAAAACAATTACCAAATGTACTACACATCACATTCTCAATGAGAATTAAGAAAATTCTATGTAAACTGGTGTGACTGGATGCCCAGAACTGAAGCATCAATTATTTGTGCAATTAACACATCTACAGGAGACACACCTCATTTTATCATGCAGACATGCGACAGACACGTGTCTCCCATACAAGATACTGGAAGGCGTACAAAATGCACTAGCATAGAATTATGATGATTATCCTAATCTTCGTTTATGGAAATTCCAAGAAATACACACAAAGTTAAAGAAACAATTAACAATGCCCAAGGGAAGAAATGATGGAATCATTTGATAAAGAAGGCAAAGGAATAAAAATCACTCATGGTGACATTGTCTATGACATCATTCACACTAAAAACAATAATCTGTCAGTGAAATCTTGAAAGCCCATGCATGTTAAGCAGAACAACCAATAAGGTAGGTTGGGGGAGGCAGGTGGCTGAATCGGTAGAGAGGCGGCCTGCAATCCTAATGGACCCAGGATCGAATCCCAGCTGGGGCAGGGAACAGCTTTAAGGATTTGAATTTCCTAAAAGCACATTTTCCTGATCTACTAGATGGCCCATCGACATGTCATACAAAATACCCCCTGCTAATACCAATACACCATACTTATCATTTAACCCCATACGGGCGAGCAACTTATTAGTACATTACTTCCGAGTAGGATGGCATATTTTGTAAGGCAAAATAAAGTATCAGTGAATAAGCCTATACGTACATAAATAGATGAAAATGGATGAAAAACGAAGGTAAGATGTGTTACTTATAGGATACAGCGTGGCACCTGGCTGTGTGAGGTGGAACTGAGTAGCTCATGTGGTTACTTGTCACCAGGCATGCAGCGGGCATAAGACTCAGCAGACTTCCCGTCCACACTCGTTTTCTTCTCCGCAAAACACTAACTTTATCATATATGCATTGTTAAATGTGTTCTTTGTCTTTATTTTGCATGACCATAACAGACAGGATTGCCATATCACCCAATTTAATCATTGAATTATGATATAAAATGCCCAATTGTTATGTGATATTGCCCACCTTCTCAATGTACGAATGTTATGCAAAACGGTGCCCGCCTTGTAGGGCTGTGTAAAAGGGTCTCAGGAAATTTTGCTTGCAATTGTAAAACCACATACAACTGAAAGACCTAGTAAACACGATGGAAATAAACCGGAAGAAATTAATACATGCTGGAATAAATTACGATCGCATACCAAACATACGTAGGTGCAACTAATACAAGCAGTTAGTCATTTACATGACCTAGGAATCGATTTAGACTCCTTTTTATAAGTAATATGTTGAGCAATTCTAGGTAACATTTTTTAATTGGCTACAGAAAATGATTTTGATGAAATAAATAAACAAATTTACTAGATTACACAAATTCTCTCATTTCAACATAAGATAGCTGATAAACCCAGAATAGGTGTAATCATGACAGTTGTAAAGAACCTACCAAAGGCATAGAAATAATATAAAAAAATTGTGGAGAAAGTAAATGCACTGGAAAGGAATACAACACTTTTCCCACACTTCTCAGTGGTCATGGAACATATTGACATATTAATAGTACTTCAGTTAGACAATACTAGAGCTCGTTATCAAGCTTTCATGAAAGGCATTGTTAATGCTGGTAATGTTAGGAGCACCATTAATTTACTTCCCATTCACAGTCGACGCCAATTAATCAGTCAAGGCGTAAAAAAGCATGGTTTGAAACCTTTGTTTGAGGAAAGGAATGTGATGTTACAGTATATTAAACATACTTAGATGCAACATGAACAACATCAATAGTAATTCATCTCCCATTCATAACAGATGATGTTTTCACTGTCTACCAAATATAATCCTTCTCCTTCTAAAAAAGGATGACTCATTAGTCACCATCAGCACCAAAACAAAAGTCATCATGGTCTCCAGTAAACAGGACACTGTCACCTGTGCTGGTGGAACAACAATTGAACATAAATGTCGCACATAATTGCAAGTACAGTATTTCACCTTTATCCTGTGTATATCTTCATGTTTCAGCCAACTGAGACAGTCCCTTGTGAAATGGATATCATATAGAATCACAGCATTCATCATCACTGCAACTTCACATTTGCTCCAGATAAACTCATCCATCATCAGTGCATTGGACATTCACAGTTTTTCTGTTGTGCACTTAACCTGGAGGCGTCCCGACAACATATGGATACATTGCCACGTTTTGTCACGGTGACACCCGACAACGTATCCATACATTTTACAACTGCGTAGGTCCGTCATTTGCACATTCTTAAAGTTTCAATGGTGATTTTTGGTATGCATATCTGGGAGACCTTCCTCTCACCCAGTGCCAGGCGGGGATAATGTCCTGGCCACACCTGACCCACCCTCCCCTCCCCCTCAGCATGCCAATTTCTTGGCATCTCACCTGTTAGCAGTGACCTGGCCAGCAAAGGCATGTTGCACCACGGTCTCTCCAATGACCAAAATTCAAGGCGAAAGTGATTCGCGGGGTGGAGGACAAAGGAAGAAACAAGCAGAAGTGATGAGGCGGTAACGCCAGAAAGGAAGGTGCCATATGTTGATGTGTTCGGTGAGTGAACAATGCTTATATAGACTATATTATTGTCTGAAAAACTAATATACTCTTGTACTACATATAGATTCGTACCAAATAAATAAATATTTACATATAATGAGTGGTTTGGAATAGTTACCCTTCCCAAGAAAACGTCATCTCTGGACCCTGGCCTGGAGAGAACATGGTACTAAGCTCAGGGTACTGTATTGGTATTTTTAAAGTCAACTTAGCACTTTTTCCCTGTATTTTCGATGTTTCTCATAAAAAGCGGAGGTTTTATGGGAAAAAAAAAAAAATCGAAAATTGCCAGGATTGGGGGATGTCAGTCGGGTGAAAAATTTTGTCGGGATGCGGCGGATTAAAAATACATCAGTTTTCATAACTTGTCCAACTCATACATCAGCATTGGCTTATACATATCACCAGATTACTGTTGAGTACTAATCTCTTCACTGTCCATCTTACCTACTACAAACCACTATGCTATTCTAAACCACACACATAAGCTCTTCTAACCATTACCTAATATGAGTTTAAATATCAGTACACGTATAAAGTTAATGTCACCCAAGTTTGAAACCATGCAACTGATCACTCAAACAATGCAACCTTGGGAGTGGAATATAGCAGGATAATGTTTAGTCCATATTAATTTCATAGCCCAGCCAGTCATCCTTATAATATTCTCCATCATTTTTGCTATATAAATATTGGCTGTGCAAAGAATGCAAGTTAGGATTGAAAACTCTCAAACAACAGTATCAACTGTTATGTGTTATAAGTGAGACCAACTGTGCAATATCACAAATATTATATATATATTTTACATATAATAACAAAATATGGGGTCACATAATATAGGATTAATCTGAATACAAACTGTGCAACAGAATGAAGCTTGTATTCATGGATCCATTATATAATATGTAACCATTTTACATGTTTCATAACAAACAGCAATAGATAGATAGATAAATAATAAGTAGCAAGTTCATCAAAGATGACCAATTCTTGATACAATTGACTATTGTAGAGTTGCCATTGTATTGCTACTGTACTGCTATTGTATAAATATATATCTCATTTTGCTGTACGATTATGTTACTACATTCAATTTTACAATATTATGATGAATACCATGTATTTACATTAGTATTCAACTAAATTGTTTTGTCACATATTCCTCCACACTGTGTAGATTGTAGTACAAAGATCAGTTGTAGGTACGATGAAGCAGTGTGACCGAGTGATATACAGGCATTAACCCCTAAAGGTTGGTCCCCGTTCTGGAACGTGTGTCACGAGGACGTCGGCCCTAGTTCCAGAACGTTTAAACACTCTTACATTCTCAGCCATTGCTCTACAGTATATAATCATACGACATTGGAACGCCACTAAAGATTTTTACTTTGTTGGGTATAAAGAGTTGTATGATAGGTTTAATAGTTTCCAAAGGAGTGGTTTTTGAAAAATCAGGTATTTTTTTGCGAGAAATTCCACCTCCTGACAGTCGATTTTACAAACAGTGAAGTACCCCAATTAATAGCACAATATGTAATAGTTACAGGCATTATATAATCATATCACAAAATGTAACACTAGCATTATATGTACTAGGCAGGTAGA
The DNA here is from genome assembly GCF_032717465.1 of Coenobita brevimanus. Classification (NCBI taxonomy): domain Eukaryota; kingdom Metazoa; phylum Arthropoda; class Malacostraca; order Decapoda; family Coenobitidae; genus Coenobita; species Coenobita brevimanus. Next base: position 7,151 of record NW_027643071.1, on the reverse strand, counting down.
TATGTCTAGGGTATCAGGAAACAGAAACACACACATCCTCTGGCCCAAACTATAAAGAATCTCAGGATGTACTCGTATATCAAACACTTGGTATAACTCACGGAAGAACGTTAGCTTACGTAATGGAAGCGTGCTAGATCCTATACACACACACACATAAACACACACATAATTCAGCCATAAACCAGGCAGTCATATATACCCAGAAATCAAGAGATGGAGGCAAAAGGGGACAGAAGGAGATTGAAGGCGCTAGAAGGAGGCTAAGCAGAGAAGAATAAGGAGCAGGAGATTGAGCAGAGTAGAAGGTAGGAGCCAGTTGTTGCTTAGCTGTCACTCCGGCACTTAGTGGGTTGGTGTCACTGTCCGTGAACAATATAAATGTGCTGGCTAATAAAACCCCCAACCCCAGAGTGCCTCCTACCTTACAAAAGAGACAAAAGGGGGATTGAAAGGAAGACCTGCAAATATACAATCTCCAAGCTAACCGACGCCTCACGACTTCTTGCATTGGCAGCAGCCCACGAAGGTTGCCTCGCCAATCTACTACAATCCAAAATTCCTAGCTATAGCTATTATCTACGTTTGACAGCAAGGCAGTAATCTACAATACTCTTTTCGTTACCCGACACTATGGCAATGAATCTCTGTACATGTATATAATAGGGGATGCACAGCCATATTCAGTTTCAGAAGTGAAAGAGAGAAGATGATTGAAGATAAAAAGATATCCCCCAATAAAAGTAAACTAAAACAAAGCTGCCTTTCAGTTCGAAATATGGAACAGATTTCAAACTCTAAGTAATGCTGAATGTGACACTGATGAGCTGAATGACAGAATAACAAAACTGCTAAGAGAATCAGCAGAGGTAGTAGGAAAACCTCATACAACTGAAGGCAAGATGTATTCAGAAAAGACACTCGAGCTTAGAAAAAAAGATAAATAAATAAATAAAAGGAAATGAAAGTAAAAACAAGATGACAGGAGTGAGTGGATTTAAATAAGCTTATCAACAAGAGACAAAGAGAAGAAAAAAGAAAGAGAACCATGGACCAGATCAAAGAAACCATAAAAAAAGGAGGAAAAAGTCCGAAGTAAAAATGGCACTAGGAAAGCAACAAATTACATCACTGAAAGAAAAAACATCGTGAAGTAATGAATGCAGAGATAAGATGGTGACAAGAGTTGAAGAACTTTACATTGTACTGTATGCATCAAAGACAGTAGTGCCAATAGCCAACTTTTCAGTTGGCACAAGTAAAAATACCTAAGGTAACGCTAGATAAAGTATATATTTCTCTTAAAAAAAAAACATGAAAAGAGGGAAGTTGTTCTGGAAGAAGCTGGAAATAGTAGGAGATTTACTTTTGGATGCAGGAATAGAAGAACAAAATAGGCTTGGTTCACTTATTTACTAAGTGTATAAAAAGGGAAGAAATTTCCCAAAACATGGCGTAATGCAATAGTTACTTTTACATTATAGGTGACTCAAAAGAGCTTAGTAACTATTGATCCATTAGCTGATTATAAGTCATTTACAAACTCTCGAGTGGTAGGTGGGGGCGTTTACCATCCACTCACTCGATGTAGTGTTGCTCGCGCGTCTGTCTCTTTCCCTTCCATCCTTCTTTCCTTCCATTCTCTTCTGTCTTTCTTTCCTTCATTCTTTCCTTGTCCTTCTGCCTACGGGTGACTCTACACTCTCTCTTCTGTCTTTTCTTCCTTCATTCTTCCTCTCTTCCTTCAGCCTGTGGGTGACTCTACACTGAGTGACAAGCCAAATGATATCCTGTACACCAGGAAACCATATACTACGCTGGGTGGTAACCCATATAACCAGATTTTGGCGCCTGGTAGTTTTAGTGGGTAACATTATTGCGCCCCAATCGGATTGAGTCGGTGAAGGTTTATATCCAAGTGATGGTTGGGGCTGGATCGCTCATGTAATACCACTCAGGGATGAGTGAGGCTGGCCACTCTCTATCTTAAATGTCGGGACCAACTGCCTAGCCCCGGGCTCCTAATGCTCCTCATGGGGCAATGTAGAATTGGATGATGGATGGATGGATGGATTTACAAACTCTTCACTAAAGTCCTTACGAAGCCAGAATAACAACAAATTTGGAGGAAAACCGGACCTCGTGAACAGGCAGGATCTTGGTTGTGGTATTCAACTTACTGATCATCTACAACCAATCAGTCAGCTAATTGTGAAAACTACAGATTATAATAAATAACTGTGCTTAGGTTTTATTGATTACGAAAAGGCTTTCGACTCAGTGGAGGACATAGCAAAGGTAAATTCATTGCCATGAACAAGGAGTGAATGAGAACATTGTAAAACCGCTCGAAAAGATACATAAAGAAGGAACTGCCACAGTTATATTACATAAGGACTTGCATATATATATATATATATATATATATATATATATATATATATATATATATATATATATATATATATATATATTGTAATGGCAAATAAACAGGTTAAATATATGGTTAACTGCAATAGCCTCTATTAACAATGAAATTAGCAAGAGTAAATTTGACTTAAGTCATCTCTGATAAAATGAGATACCAGATAATACTCAGTGAATGCCAGATAAATAATTACAGATACAAACTATTATCAAAAACGACTGACATAAAGAACCCTACATGAATTACAAAAACTTCACTAGGCCTACATAAATTAAACATATGCTATACAGTACAAGAAAAAATGCAATAACAGTAATACTTAAATTACACACACAAGTTAGATGTTTGGAGATTTCCTTGAGCACTCACAATAATAATAATTGTACAGGGGAGGACAGAGATGTGGAACAAAATGAGGAGCAGATCTAAGTGGCAATGATGCAGAGACTGAGCTCATTATATAGGGGCCGGCAGAGCTTGATACAACTTGTAATAAGGACGCGCAAATGAAGCCATGGGGACAAAGAGATGACAATCCCGCAAAGTATAACAGAGAGAACGAATTTACCTTCTACTATAACGGTAGAAGGGGAGGACTGAGGCAGAACACGCTTCTCGTGATCAAACATGCAGCAACTGTGCGTTAAAAATTACACAAAGGATGATGAAATCATAGGCTATGTAACACCTCCCCACAAAGAAAAAAGAAATTTACAAAGGAAATTTTTTATTACTCTAAAACAATCTGTCTAAAGTCTAGATAAGCAATCTGCAATAACATTTTCTTCCCCCTTGACATGTTGTATGCGTCTAATGAGTACTCCTGAAGAAGTAGACTCCATCTTGTCAATCTCTGATTTTTATCTTTAAACTTACTAAGGAATTTCAGTGGGTTATGATCGGTATAAATGACTATGGGGTCAAAACCAGAACATAAATAAAATGAAAAATGCTGTAAACCCAAAATCAAGGCCAAAAGCTCTTTCTCAATAGTTGAGTAGTTCTTTTGAGGTGGAGTGAACTTCTTACTGTAATAAGATACAGGATGTTCAATACCCTGATCATCCTCTTGCAGCAAAACAGCCCCAGCTCCTGTATCACTTGCATCAACAGCCATCTTAAAAGGCTTTAGCAAAATTTGGAGTAGCGAGCACTGGCTGACTTAATAGAATAGCTTTAAGTTTGCTGAAAGAGGATCTACAGTTAATGGTCCAGACAAATTTAACTCCCTTTTTCAGTAGGTCTGTAAGTGGTGATACAAGAATAGAAAAAGCTAAGAACAAATCTCCTGTAATAACCTACCATTCCCAAAAAATCTTTGTAGCTCCTTCCTGTTTTTAGGTCTGGGAAGATCACTTATAACCTGAACCTTAGCTCCTGGTGGTGCAACATGTCCATCACCAATTACATACCCAAGGTACTCAACTTTAGCTTGACCAAACACACACTAAGATAAATAAGCAACAAGATTTCATGAACCAAAACGGTCAAGAAATTTGCTGACCTGGCATAGGTGATCTTTACAGTTGTCACTGCAGATTAATACATCATCAATATACACAACACACCCTGCCAAAACCTCTGTTACAACATTCATGAGCTTCTGAAATGTGGCTGGTGCATTTTTCATACCATATGGCAATACTGAACATGCAAAAGCCTTTCCTAGTGTTACAAAACATGAGATCTCCCTATAACGTTCAGTCATAGGTACTTGCCAGTATCCCTTTAACAAATCAAACTTACTTATGTACCTAGCCTTTCCGATCTTGTCTATGCAATCTTCCACGCCAGGGAGAGGGTAAGTGTCTGTTTTGGTTATCTGATTAACACGTCTGTAGTCAATGCAAAGCCGCTGTGACCTACCTGGCTTAGGGACTAAAGCACAGGAGAACTCCACTCGCTCTGACAGGGCTCAATCATCTTGTGGTCCAACAGGTAGCCAAGCTCCTTCTGGATGAGAGGAACTTTCACTGGGTTCACACGGTAAGGAGGCAATTTAATTACTTTGCGTCTCCAACATCGACATCATGCATCAACACAGTGGTTCTTCCCGGAGTAGCACGGAACACTTATGGGTACTCCTGCAGTAATGCCGAAAACTCCTGCCTTTCCCTTGGGTGGTAGATGAGAAAGCTTAGTCTGGAGATCATTCATGATATCAGGATTCTTCCCCAAACTATCACTCAGGCTCATACTGCAAGGGAGAGCTTCACTTGCAGACTCGGGTATGGAACAGCTACAGTGCAGACTGGATTATTTTCGTCCCGCCTGTGAAATAACTTTTAGCATGTTGATGTGACATAGCTGTTTGCTCTTTCTACGATCTAGTGTGGCGATGACATAGTTGACATCACTGAGTTTCTTCTCCACGAAATAAGGACCACTAAATCTGGCTTGAAGAGGTTGCCCATGAACTGGTAGCAGAATCAAAACCCGATCTCCCTGGCTGAAAGTGGCGTAACCTGGACTTCTTATCATACCACAAGTCTTCATCTTCTCCTGAGCAGCTCCTAAATTCTCTCTCGCCAGCTGTAAAGCAGTGGACAGCCGTTCTTTAAACTTCATCACATATTCCAGCAGGTTGACGTCATCTTCCTCCGACAGCCAGCATTCCTTGAGTAACTTAAGGGGTCCCCTTACTTCATGGCCAAACAGTAGTTCAAAAGGTGAGAAGCCCAGTGATTCATTTGGAGATTCTCTTGCGGCAAATACAACAAATGGAAGACCTTTATCCCAGCCTTTCTGATGTTCCAAACAGTATTTTTGGAGCATCGACGAGTGTTTGATGACATCTCTCCAACGCTCCTTGGGTCTGGGGATGGTAAGCTGAAGAGGTGATCTGGGTGATGCCCAACTCTTTCAGAGACTGCTTGAAAACATTTGACATGAAATAACTTCCCCTGTCTGACTGTACCTCCTTGGGCAGACCAAACTTTGTGAAGAACCCTAGCATTTCCTTAACCAATGTTCTTTGCTGAGATGTTTCTAAGTGGAATGGCTTCGTGGATAACGAGTAGCCATATCAATCATGGTCAACACATAAGAAAATCCTGAAGAAGTCTTAGGAAGAGGGCCCACAATATCCACCAACACACGGCAAAGGCGCCTCAAAAGGAGGAATGGGAACTAGAGGTGCAATCCCTTTTCGGTCTGGATTGGCTATATCTTCCCCACAACTTGACAGGTGTGACAAGACTTACAATACCAGGAAGCATCCCTGAAGATACCTGGCCAGTAGAAGTGTTTCAAAATGCGTGCCACAGTCTTCCTCACTCCAAGGTGTCCTGCCAAACTGGAATCATGAGCCACTCGAATGATATCCTGCCTACAAACACGAGGGATGACAACTTGATGTACAACCTCCCATTCACAGTCGGCTGATGCTGTTGGGGGTCTCCACTTCCTCATAAGTACTCCTGACTTTACATAATAACAAGTAGAAGCACCGGCCGATTCCTTTTTCTTCACTGTAAGCAGAGTTAGCTAGACCTTTCAACTCAGGGTCAGCAACCTGCAACTCAACCAACCCTTGACGAGACAAATTATCAACACTACGGGGTACTGCCTCCCTCTGGTGAGTGGTCCAAATTAGCAAGAAAAGTGTCAGCTAGGATAACATCATCATCATCATTATCCTCTAAATCACCAGGGGTAACTTTAGACTTAGCCCTAGTGACAGCACATGCAGGGGACACATCAGGGACATCACAATCCTGGGACACAGCCACTGGCTCACTAGATAACTGAGGAGCTGGACACAATTTGACTTCCACCAATATCATTTCCAAGTAAGAAAGTTACACCTGACATTGGGAGTGTCTCAACCAACCCAACCATAACGGAACCATTAACAAAACCAGACTCTAAATTCACTCTGCACAGAGGGACAGAGAAGTAATTATTTCCTACACCTTGTAAGATTACAGTTTCATCAGAGGAATTAACATTAGAGCCTAGAACACTGGTCAGCATAAGGGATTGGCAAGCACCTGTATCACGATATATTTGAACTGATTTCCTGTCATTACTGTCCAGAGGACTCTGACAAAACCATCAGACAGGAAATTAGCACATGAACTCTTGAGAGTGTCACCCACGTTACTGCTCAAAAGAGGAGCTCCATCATGAGAATTTGAAGTAACCCCTCAAAGCAGGTTCAGTTAACTCAGCTAAAGAATTCTGGGAACTCTCAGGAGTGGACACTAGACCAATTGACTGAATATTTGAAGACTCCTTTTTGTTCACATCACGCTGTCTCCTGAAACATCTCTCCGTAGTATGACCAAGCTTACTACAATAAGTACATTTACTTGGAAATCCAGAGGTGAAGCTGGTATTTACTTCCTGAGAAACATCATCTTTATTCTCTTTCCTGGTTACCTGTACTCTGAGTAGAGGCAACGTACTTACTTCTCAGCTTTCCCTTTTTCTTTAGAATATCTCTTGTGAGTGAGAACATACTCATCAGCTAAAACTGCAGCATCAGACAAATTATCTATTCTTTTCTCATCAAGATATAGGCTTACATCTTTACTAATACACCTTTTGAAGTCCTCTCCAGCAAAATCATCTGCTTAAATTTGCCAAAATCAGAATCCTACATTCTTAGAATTTAACCACTGCTCTAACAGATCTTCTTTGATTTTTGCATACTCAACATGGGATTGCTTATCTTGCTTGTAAGTTGTCCTAAATTTTACTCTATAAGCTTCAGGAACAA
>NW_027643070.1:0-4995 GCF_032717465.1 Coenobita brevimanus | reverse complement strand
AGTGTACAGTGCCACCTCACATTCAGCACACCTTGTCATATGGCATTGCTGTGTCAGCGCGATGAATTGGCGCAAACACAGCAATGCCAGGAGGCTTCTTTGCCTGCAGGTGTTGGAGGCAGTAATTCCATGTAATGAACTGCACTGCAGTCTGTCAAGCAGTTGCTGCACACTGTGCCTCCGTTTCACAGAAGGCATTACTTGGCCAAAGCTCTCCAGAAGGCCGAAAATTACATTTTTCTCAAACTGTTTCAGGGATGTGCTGGTCTGTGTAACTTCCCTGTACAGAATGAAGGCATTCAGTACACAGATGTTCAGTACATATAGGAATGCCTTCTTATACCACTTACAGCACTTCCTCAGACAATTGATGGTGGCGATCTGTATATCAGACTTATCGACAAGTAGCATCTTCACTTTATAGTCGATAACGGCAACAGGCTTGAAGCCTGGCTACCTCGTTCTCCTATCGGCCTTGCCTGTTTTAATCAACTTACCTTTATGGACCATGGAGAGGACATTTACCTTTCTCTTGTCATGGCAGTGAATTGCAATGAGTTTACCTGTCCCTTTTCACGATGCCCTTGGGAAAGGGTGGCCAATGCATCCACTTTGCATGGACAGTGCCACACGATCCAGTTCTGTGTTCTTGCAGGTACTTTGCAAGACTTGGTGCCATGTAATAATTATCGGTGAACAGGATATGGTTGCCACCGAAGTACCTGCCCATTAGCTTTTTGACAACTGAGCCAGAGAAGCCATGGGGATCGTCCTCCAACAACATCACATCACTGGCTGTATACATAATAAAATCTAACAGCTACCCAGTCTAACAATCACACAAAACAAAGAACTTTATTCTGAAACGATGTCTCTTTGAGGGAATGTACTGAATGAAAGCAAGACGTCCCCTGAACAGAACAAGCGACACATCGATAACAGCCTTCTGGAACGGCCTGAAAAAGGATAAAAATTTTTCCATCATCATTTCCAGAATCAAGCAAATCTTCCACAGCCTATCATTCAGATGTGGGCCCATATTGTTGGAGAAATGCAGGTACCTGAGGATGTCAAGGTACTGATCCAGTGGCATATACTTACAATATATGGAGATAGCTGCATTATCATCCACGTGCCAATAATTATGTATATTGCGCTTTCTTACATGAGGCATCAACACAGTCAGTGCAAGCCAAACATACATCTCGCTCACATTCGCCACAGTCCATTCTTTCATCTTTGCACTCTTTCTCAGGTACGAGGTTTCAGCCCAGTTGCAGCAGAATTCCCTGAATGTATTCACTTCTTTCACAATGAAGTCTATCACTGCTGTTGTGAAAAAAAAGCAAGGAAGAATTCCACTACAGAAGAAGTCTGATTACTGGGGAATTCTGGCCATACACCTGCGTTTGTGTCATCAAACACAGGTACCTTGGGCTGAAACCTCATCCCTTCCTCCCAGGCAAAAGTTTCCAACCTACCCACCCATGGTTCCTGCATTTGCTGTGCATATGGTCTGCCCCATGCCCTGCCACGGCCTCTAGCATGATGGCGTGGTGATGAATCCGTCAACTCACCACTAGATGAGGCAGGTGATGGTGATGATGCTGGTCATGGTGGTTGTGGTGGTGATTGTGATGGTGAAAGGCATCGGCGGGCAAGTGCCTGCCTGCATGCACCTGCACAAACATAGCCTGATGTACTTGGCTGTGGTGATAAGGCACGTGGTGAAGCAGGCCAGTGTGGTGAGGTACATAGTGAGGCAGGCCAGTGTGGTGAGGCACGTAGTGAGACAGGTCGGCGTGGTTAGTCACATAGTGAGGCAGGCAAGTATGGAAAGCCACGTAGTAAGGCAGGCCGACGTGGTGAGGCATGTTGTGAGGCAAGCCAGTGTGGCAAGCCACATGGTGATGCAGGCTGGAGTGGTGAGCCCTGTGGTGAGGTAGGCCTGCATGGCGAGGCATATAGTGAGGCAGGCCAGTGTGGTGAGGCACGTGGTGATGTTACAGGTGCAGGCTGTGTGGGAGAGGCTAGTGTTGATGGAGGATGGGTGGAAATTTCCATGGTAGGCCGCTCTGGTGCACGGTTCAGCCTGCGGCATTTCCTCCTCATGCCATCCTCCACCTCCTCCCTTTCTTCACTCTCTATCTCCCCTACCACCTTTTCCACTGCGGGAATATCTCCCTCTGCAGGATCATCAAAAACATCTGACCCTTCTTCATTATCGGAATAGGCTGATGATCGTGCAGAGGGAAAATGTCGCCACACAGTGGAGAACTCATGGTCACTCTCCTCCTCTCATGCGCACATTTCCACACTCAGCATGGCGATGTCACTTTCCTCAGAGGAGAAGTCACTTTCTCCACTCACTGTTGATGATAATGGCAGAGCCATCTCCCTTCCTATCACACTGCCACTAAGGCCTTTCCTTTTAGGGCCTTTTGACTTCATTGGTGTTGAAGTCAGTGGTCGCGGGAACTCACCCGAGTGTCCAGACAAAGGAAAAACTTTTTGTGTAGGTCTATCCATGATGGAGGTAGGCAGGCAACTGGAGCATGACTGGGATATGCCAGAAAGTTGCCAGTGGCTGGTGTGGTGGAAATAACCAGCTGAATATTCAAACGAGGGTGTGAATTACTAAATCATGTATGTGTGCCCCCCTGATGGCCCGGGGATGACATGTAAACATGTCTCTCAGACGGGAAAGGTTAAAGAAATTCAATTTCTTGGCCATAGGCTAGGTGCAGAGGGTATCCACACCTCAGACAAAAAAATAAAGCAGTAAGAGATTTCCATAAAACCACAAATGTGGATGAAGTACGACAGTTTCTAGGACTAGCAGGATATTACAGAGTTTTTACACAAGGAGTTTCACATATAGCACGACCATTATTCCACCTACTGAAAAAATAAGCTATATTTCAATGGGGAGAAGAACAAAAGATAGCATTTAATGATTTATAATCTACATTTACATGTGCACCTTGCTTGGCATATGATAAACCATTCATGATTTCCACAGATGCCTCACATGAAGGCTTAGGAGCCGTACTGATGCAAGAAGATAAATGTGGAAAATGTCAACCAAGTGCATTTGCCAATAGACAAACAAAAGGAGCAGAGAAAAGCTATTATACTACAGACCTAGAGGCTCTAGGACTGATATTTGCACTATATAAATTTCTGTGATCTTGTATATGGATACGAAATTCACCTCTTAGCCTCTCTTAGGAATGTTTTAGGAAAAACTCCTCACTGGGAGGAGAGCATGATGGAAAGGTACAGTCTAGAATTACACTGTTAATATTCATTATATAAAAGGTAAAATAAATAGGGCAGCAGATGCTCTATCACAAAATCCAACAATGACCAATGTTCCTATGAAATCCAACAACACAATGTTACTACATTTAGTCTGAGGGAAACACTCCCCAACAATGAAGAAATCTCTCAAGCACAAAGACAGGGCCTCATTATGGTTTAAAGATACCTCATTTAGAATCAGAGGATGATACACCATTACCCAAGCTATATGTACCACTTCAGCAATTCACAATAGTAAACAACATCTTATACTGTATATGGTAAAGCCAGGAGAACCAAATCGTAGGATGCATATTAGGCAATTAGTCACTCCTAATAAAATGATACCAAACAATATAATACACAACAGTCCACATGTAGGTCATCCTGGCAAAGATAGGACAAAAAGGCAGGCCCAGATGTCATATTATTGGCCATCGTTACACAGACATACATGAGCACATTGACACATGTGGAGTCATGTGCAAAGCACAAAGGTTGAGCTTTAACCCTCTCATTCACCATATGTTCTCAATAAGTTTTGGTTCAACGCACAGAACCAAAACTTTGCTCAGGCTGGCTCCGCTCGTGCAGCAAGGAAAAAAATTCTATGCCCCAATTTACCCTCGGAAAGTACTTATATTATTATAAATCGCTTCCTATCATCTTCATTGATGTTTATACTATCAGATAAGAAATAATACATAAAACACATGAATAAATGTACAGAAATGAAGCCAGAATAAACCTTATTTATGTGAAAACTAGCTACTCATAACTTCCCTACATCACAGTGAAAAATTATTCCCGCGACGTGCAGTTGCTAAGGACATGTCTATATGCAAACTTTCACAGTCTTTCATATGAGAAAGTTTCAAGTTGATACGTCCAATACTTTTCGAGTAAATCGAAAAAACTACGAAAATCGCCTAAAAACGTCTGATTTGTTCATTATTTTGTATGTTATTAGTGACACTGTAACAAACATATATGTTAATTCCATCCAGTATTGCAGCCCAAATGTTAACGAAGCCACAGTGTTATAACCCTTATTGTTATTGAGAAAATGAATTTTCAAAAATTACGATGGGTTGCACACGGTGACAGCACCTACACTCCGGCCCGTAGGGTAAGTATGTTCGTCTTTCGTAACTTTTCCCCAGATATTTGCACACACAGGTTACATTGCTTTACAAAAGTATACATACGAAATCATCAGCTTGATCAAGCTTTCTTCAGATTTTTTATACAACCTGTACTTTACGAGTATAATGACTGAGAGAATAGCAATGAAATGCACCACATTTTCCTTATGAGAAATATATAGTAAACACATTTTATACCTTACAATACAATAGTATAAAACCTAGACAAATAAGCTGATTACTCACGTCCTTTAGCAGTGTTTAGTGTTTCTTGAGAGGAAATGGAGTTGCAGAGAAGTGGACATAGGTACGATCACAGCCAGTGTGTGTGTGTGTGTGTGTTTTTACCTTACCTAATTGTTCTTACCTAATTGTATCTTTACAGGAATGAGTCAAGCTCGTACTGTCCGGTGTCTTAAACCATATTTATCGTACATATCCTTAAATTTGTGAATTGTTTTGGCACACACTATTTCATTCGGTAGTGCATTCCATTGATCAATTGCTCTGTTTGGGAAACTGAATTTCCTTACGTCTTTATCACCTC
>NW_027643069.1:0-17982 GCF_032717465.1 Coenobita brevimanus | reverse complement strand
ACACATTTAACAATGCATATATGATAAAGTTAGTGTTTTGCGGAGAAGAAAACGAGTGTGGACGGGAAGTCTGCTAGTCTTATGCCCGCTGCATGCCTGGTGACAAGTAACCACATGAGCTACTCAGTTCCACCTCACACAGCCAGGTGCCACGCTGTATCCTATAAGTAACACATCTTACCTTCGTTTTTCATCCATTTTCATCTCTTTATGTACGTATAGGCTTATTCACTGATACTTTATTTTGCCAAAAATATGCCATCCTACTCGGAAGTGTACTAATAAGTTGCTCGCCCGTATGGGGTTAAATGATAAGTATGGTGTATTGGTATTAGCGGGGGTATTTTTATGACATGTCGATGGGCCATCTAGTAGATCAGGAAAATGTGCTTTTAGGAAATTCAAATCCTTAAACTGTTCCCTGCCCCAGCTGGGATTCGATCCTGGGTCCATTAGGATTGCAGGCCGCCTCTCTACCGATTCAGCCACCGCCTCCCCCAATACCTTATTGGTTGTTCTCTTAACATGCATGGGCTTTCAGATTTCACTGACAGATTATTGTTTTTAGTGTGAATGATGTCATAGACAATGTCACCTGAGTGATTTTTTATTCCTTTGCCTTCTTATCAAATGATTCCATCATTTCTTCCTTGGGCATTGTTAATTGTTTCTTTAACTTTGTGTGTATTTCTTGGAATTTCCATAAACGAAGATTAGGATAATCATCATAATTCTATGTATGCATTTGTACGCCTTCCAGTATCTTGTATGGGAGACACGTGTCTGTCGCATACATGATAAAATGAGGTGTGTCTCCTGTAGATGTGTTAATTGCACAAATAATTGATGCTTCAGTTCTGGGCATCCAGTCACACCAGTTTACATAATTTTCTTAATTCTCATTGAGAATGTGATGTGGTACATTTGGTAATTGTTTTTATTCTGTCTCTCTACCATTCCAATGGAAGCTGGATGATAGGCTATAACAGCCTATTTTATACTGAGTTGTCCTATCCTTAATTGGGACCCAAATTACATATTGTAGTAAATTATCAGTAGCAACACAAAGATGTTATGATTATTTGAAAAAGGTAGATGAGTTAGGTCAATTGCAACAGCATTGCGCGGTTGGTTGGGCATAGGATATTATCCCAAGTGTGCTGGTGTTAACTTTTTCGTGCATGATGACTCAATGTGAGTCAAAATCCTTGCAGTCTGAAGAGTAACCAGTGACATAACTTCCTCATAATTGGTCGCAGAAACTTTTCGTGTGGATGGATTTGTGTAAAATTTGGTTGAGTCAAAGTTGAGGGTGGCCAGGTCTTGGGGAAATGTATGGCAACACCCGGGAGCTTATCGTAGGGCCAATTGGCCTATATTTAGCTCAGTGTTCTCCCAGCAGTCAGCCTCAGAGGGTGTGAGAGGACGTGGCTGGCCATTTAAACCTGCATTTCCTACTACCGCACCACCCATACCTTATGTGTATTATAGTGATACTGTGTTATATATAGTGCAGTGTGCTTGTGAAAAAAGTTTATAAGTGTTTCTTATATATTTTCAAAGAATGCCAGATCTGAAAATTCCTAACTGATTTTTACTGTTCTCCTGCTGTTTTACACTATACCAAAAAATGACTTGCAAGGGCTTATCTGAGAAAGAGTACATGAAATACTTGTTCAGTGGAAGTGAGAGTGAAGAAAGCAGTGAAAGTGAAATGGAAAGTGAATATGTTGAGGAGGAGAGAGTGTGGAACAGAAGAGCAAGGGCTAAATCTGACTCCAAGGTTGATAAGCACAAAGCTGCGGTCAAGGCTGTGGCAGTTAACACAACGGAGAGTAGTAGCACAATCACTACCACCACTCCTTGCACCACTGCCACCAATGGTGTGACTACTCCTGTCACTACTGCCATCACTCCTAGGACAATTGTCACCTCTGCCATCACTTAGGTGACAACCATCATCCCTCCCATCAGTCTTATGGCCACTGACACCACTGACATCATTCCCACCAGTCCTACCACCACTTGTGTCATGCCTGCCACCAATGGATCCACCCTGACCCTCGAGACTGAGCAGCATTATCACCACCTCTCTTCCACCCCCCCCCACCACGAACACTGACCTCTTTCCCCTCACAGTCACCCCACACTCTCACCACATTCCAACCTGCCCACATCTCACCACTCATCCAAGATATTGCCATAGGCTATCATTTTCCCCTGTTAATCAGGAAAGTCACTGTCCTTTTCAGACTTCATTCTCCCTGAATATAAGCCAACATCATCATCAGCAGCAGCACAACCATCCCCTCCACAATCATCTTCACCACAACCATCACCACCATAATCATCTTCATCACAGCCATCACCACCACAACCATCTTCATCACAACCATCACCACAACCATCTCCATCACCATTGAAAGCATACAGCAGTAAATCACATCACACACACACACACACACACACACACAGTGGGAGTCAGATGTAGCAGACGTGCGACGTCGGTGCTCCATACCGAACCAGCACGGCCAGTGGCATTACCTAAATTAGTTTCTTTATATGAGTCAAGCTCTGTACCAGGTTAGACTAAATGATTTTTCATTATTAAAAGAAAAAAAACAATAAGTTTAAACAAGGCTTGTTCAAACAAAAAAGAGAACCAAGAGGTGAAAGAATGTGCTCAGTCAGCTGAGGTTTGTTTAGACTACAGCTGCATGGGGAATATAAGTACATGTACTCTGTGCTTTTAGTATTGCAAAATGGACACATACTTTAGTAAAGCAAATTTGGAAAAGAAAAGGGATAAAGGTAGAAAGCAAAATGATGATTTCTACCAAGAACTGGTTGAAGTGGAGACTCACAATAGACTGGTTGAACGTGTACACAAACTAGAAATGGCTTTCAAAAATGAAATTGATGAAATAAAGAAGCAGATGCACTTCCAAAAGGAAGAAATAGAAAAACTAGGAAGGGAGGCCAACAAAAAAGACACATCCATCAGTGAACTAACAGTGGAACTGAGTACACTTAGGAAGAAAATGAGTGAAATGGCAAGTACAGTAGTCAATCACGAGAGTGTTATGGAAGAGTTCAAAAATGATACAGAGACAATTAGGCAAGTAAGCAGTCTGATAGACCAAAGCAGTGATATTGAGGAGAAGATAACACAGGTGAATGAAGCTGTGCAAAGCTACAAAAATGATGTGGAAACCACGTATGCTGAAATGGTGAAAGTAAAGAAAGACTTAGAAACAAGGGTGGAGGAAAAAAGCATTAAACAGGAAGTGAAAAGAATAATCCAAAACAATCCAAAGTTAGTCAGAGATTCAGTAGATATAAACATATCTATAGTAATCACTGGTATAGGAGAGGAAGAAGTAAAAAACAAGATCACAAGAGACAAAAAGGAGATGGCAAATGTAATGAGCTTACTGAAAGAAGTATCAGAGGAAATCTGTAGTAAAGACATAGACGAACACAAGGTTAGGGAAATACGAGAAAAGCAAGACAAGGCCTCTAAAGGTGACTTTCCAAAATGTAAACACTGTGGAAGAGATACTAAAAAATGCAAAGAATCTTATGGAAAAAGAGGAGTTCAAAAATGTATGGACAAAAAGATGCCTAACACAAGAGGAACTGGAATTACTGAAAGAGAAGAGGGAGGAAGCAAAAACAAAGAATGAGGGAAGATCAGAAGAGGAGAAGAACAAATTTTTTTACAAAGTAATAAGGTTGCAGGTACGAAAGTGGTACACAAACAAGATGGAATAAAAAGGAGGAAGGTAGTAAAACCATGTCATGACAAGTATATAAACAAGATGATAAAGTTGATGTACTCAAATGTGGATGGAATGGTATCTAAATTACTAGAGATGAATGATTATGTCAGAGAAGATGAACCACATATAATATGCCTAACTGAAACAAAATTAACACCAAGGATATCCAGTGACATACTAAACTTAGAGGAATACAATATATGGAGAAGAGACAGAAATTTTAAAAAAGGAGGAGGAATTATAATATTAACTAAGAAAAATCTAAAAGCAATTAAATAAAACTAGGTATACCATCACAAGTAGAACTGATTGCAGTAGAGATCAACACATCTGAAGGGAAAGTAATTGTTCCCAATTTGTACATGCCACCCAGATCAAACACATGGGAAACAGACGAATATGAGGACCTGGCAGAGAGTACAATTCAGAGTTTAAGATCATTACTACATAAAATGGAAGAGAAATCGGAAACAATTATACTAACTGGATATTTTAATACAAATATAAAATGGAATACTCTAGATATAATTAGCTAAGAAAGCTGTAGGGACCAAAAGCTCCTGGATCTCATGCAAGAGTTTTTCCTAACGCAACACGTGAGGGAAACCACCAGAAAAAGAGGACTCGATGTACCTTCAGTGCTAGATCTAATATTTACTAGGCAAGAAAATGATATTGACAGTTTAATATATCACCCTCCACTCGGCAAAAGCGATCATGCAGTACTAAATTACAACTTCAGGATAGCATATGACATAGTTAACAGCAATGAAAGTTACAAAAAGAGCCTAAACTATAAAAAGGGAAATTATCAAGACCTAAAGAAGTATTTCTTAGAAGTTGATTGGGAAAATGAGCTTAGAGGACAAGATTTAAATGCTGTATATAAAAAATTTTGTGAATTTTATGAAATAGGAGTCCAGAAGTACATCCCACAGCACAAAGAAGCAGATAAGAAAATATAGAAATGGTTCAATACAGAATATAAAAAATCAAAAGAAAGAAGAGATTTGTTGTGGAATAGATACAGAAGACACAATGGTGAAAGGGCGTATAATGATTACAAACAGGCAAGAAACTATTATACAAGAATAAGGAGGGAAGCCCAAAAACAGTTTGAGGAGGATATAATAAATAAAACTAGTGATCAACCAAAGCTGTTTTACAGCTACATCAGAAGCAAAACCAAAGTAAAAGATATAATACAATCCATTACAGACGAGGGAATCACTTATACACAAGAGAAAGATATTTGTGAAGCACTAAATAAGAATTTCCAATTAGTTTTTACAGAAAAAAAAAATTTTGAGAGGGACTATGTGGAACATGCATGTCCACACATACTACCAGATATACAAATAGCAGAAAAAGTAATACAGGAAGAGTTAAGTAAATTAGACAGTGGAAAAGCAAGTGGTCCTGATGAAATTTCATGTTGGGTACTATGAGAATATGCAAAGGAGTTAAGTAAACTATTATTTTTAATTTTCAAGAAATCCTTGAGTCAAGGTAAACTACCTGATATTTGGAAGAAAGCAAATATTGTCCCCTTATTCAAGAAAGGAAATAGACAAAATCCACTCAACTACTAACCAGTATCACTGACCAGTGTTGTAAGCAAGGTATTAGAAAAGCTTATAAGAAAAGCTTGGGTAAATCATCTAGAAGAACTCAGTATGATAACAGAAAGACAGTTTGGTTTCAGAAAAAGAAAAATCATGTGTTACTAATCTGTTGAGCTACTTTAACAGAGTAACAAACACAATACAGGAAAGAGAAGGATGGGTGGACAGTATCTATTTAGATTTCAAGAAAGCTTTTGACACAGTACCACACCAAAGACTTTTATGAAAACTGTACCATCAAGGAGGAATTCGAGGCAAACTGTTTTGTTGGATGCAAGATTTTCTCATAAAAAGAGAAATGAGAACAGTACTAAGAGGAAAGTACTCATCATGGAAAGAAGTGACTAGTGGAGTACCACAGGGGTCAGTGCTGGCACCAATCATGTTTTTAGTGTATATAAATGATATAAACAGTAACACTGGAAGTGAGAGCTATCTGAATATGCTTGCAGATGATGCAAAAATACAAAGGAGAATTACTAACACAGACTCTTGTAAAGAGCTACAAGAAGAATTAAATAAACTTCATGAATGGAGTAATACATGGCAAATGGAATTCAATGTGGACAAGTGTCATGTAATCAAGTTTGGTAAAAGTGGAAAAGACCTGATTGGGATTATAAGTTAGGAAATAAAACCCTATACACATCAGAAAGAGAGAAGGACCTAGGTGTGATTATCAATAACAGACTATCTCCGGCTGACCACATCAGCGAGAAGGTACGGAACATGTATACACTGCTTGCAAATATGAGAATAGCATTCACATACATAAATGAAGACATGCTAAGAAGGATAAGAACATCAATCATTAGACCAAGCCTGGAATATGCATCAGTAGTCTGGAGTCCTCATCTCAAAAAATACATAGACAAGATTGAAAAAGTTCAAAGGGCCGCTACAAGATGGATACCAAGATTAAGGGACCTAAGCTACGAAGAAAGACTAAATAAACTGAATCTACCGACGCTACAAGAGAGAAGGAAAAGAGGTGACATGATAATGCTATATAAGTGCATATCAGGGAAGGAGAAAATAGACACAAATGGTTACTTAACATATGGAGAAGCATCAGCAAAAGGACACTGCAAAAAACTGCATAAGAAGAGAGGTGATAAAGACGTAAGGAAATTCAGTTTCCCAAACAGAGCAATTGATCAATGGAATGCACTACCGAATGAAATAGTGTGTGCCAAAACAATTCACAAATTTAAGGATATGTACGATAAATATGGTTTAAGACACCGGACAGTACGAGCTTGACTCATTCCTGTAAAGATACAATTAGGTAAGAACAATTAGGTAAGGTAAAAACACACACACACACACACACTGGCTGTGATCGTACCTATGTCCACTTCTCTGCAACTCCATTTCCTCTCAAGACACACTAAAACACTGCTAAAGGACGTGAGTAATCAGCTTATTTGTCTAGGTTTTATACTATTGTATTGTAAGGTATAAAATGTGTTTACTATATATTTCTCATAAGGAAAATGTGGTGCATTTCATTGCTATTCTCTCAGTCATTATACTCGTAAAGTACAGGTTGTATAAAAAATCTGAAGAAAGCTTGATCAAGCTGATGATTTCGTATGTATACTTTTGTAAAGCAATGTAACCTGTGTGTGCAAATATCTGGGGAAAAGTTACGAAAGACGAACATACTTACCCTACGGGCCGGAGTGTAGGTGCTGTCACCGTGTGCAACCCATCGTAATTTTTGAAAATTCATTTTCTCAATAACAATAAGGGTTATAACACTGTGGCTTCGTTAACATTTGGGCTGCAATACTGGATGGAATTAACATATATGTTTGTTACAGTGTCACTAATAACATACAAAATAATGAACAAATCAGACGTTTTTAGGCGATTTTCGTAGTTTTTTCGATTTACTCGAAAAGTATTGGACGTATCAACTTGAAACTTTCTCATATGAAAGACTGTGAAAGTTTGCATATAGACATGTCCTTAGCAACTGCACGTCGCGGGAATAATTTTTCACTGTGATGTAGGGAAGTTATGAGTAGCTAGTTTTCACATAAATAAGGTTTATTCTGGCTTCATTTCTGTACATTTATTCATGTGTTTTATGTATTATTTCTTATCTGATAGTATAAACATCAATGAAGATGATAGGAAGCGATTTATAATAATATAAGTACTTTCCGAGGGTAAATTGGGGCATAGAATTTTTTTCCTTGCTGCACGAGCGGGGCCAGCCTGAGCAAAGTTTTGGTTCTGTGCGTTGAACCAAAACTTATTGAGAACATATGGTGAATGAGAGGGTTAAAGCTCAACCTTTGTGCTTTGCACATGACTCACATGTGTCAATGTGCTCATGTATGTCTGTGTAACGATGGCCAATAATATGACATCTGGGCCTGCCTTTTTGTCCTATCTTTGCCAGGATGACCTACATGTGGACTGTTGTGTATTATATTGTTTGGTATCATTTTATTAGGAGTGACTAATTGCCTAATATGCATCCTACGATTTGGTTCTCCTGGCTTTACCATATACAGTATAAGATGTTGTTTACTATTGTGAATTGCTGAAGTGGTACATATAGCTTGGGTAATGGTGTATCATCCTCTGATTCTAAATGAGGTATCTTTAAACCATAATGAGGCCCTGTCTTTGTGCTTGAGAGATTTCTTCATTGTTGGGGAGTGTTTCCCTCAGACTAAATGTAGTAACATTGTGTTGTTGGATTTCATAGGAACATTGGTCATTGTTGGATTTTGTGATAGAGCATCTGCTGCCCTATTTATTTTACCTTTTATATAATGAATATTAACAGTGTAATTCTAGACTGTACCTTTCCATCATGCTCTCCTCCCAGTGAGGAGTTTTTCCTAAAACATTCCTAAGAGAGGCTAAGAGGTGAATTTCGTATCCATATACAAGATCACGAAATTTATATAGTGCAAATATCAGTCCTAGAGCCTCTAGGTCTGTAGTATAATAGCTTTTCTCTGCTCCTTTTGTTTGTCTATTGGCAAATGCACTTGGTTGACATTTTCCACATTTATCTTCTTGCATCAGTACGGCTCCTAAGCCTTCATGTGAGGCATCTGTGGAAATCATGAATGGTTTATCATATGCCAAGCAAGGTGCACATGTAAATGTAGATTATAAATCATTAAATGCTATCTTTTGTTCTTCTCCCCATTGAAATATAGCTTATTTTTTCAGTAGGTGGAATAATGGTCGTGCTATATGTGAAACTCCTTGTGTAAAAACTCTGTAATATCCTGCTAGTCCTAGAAACTGTCGTACTTCATCCACATTTGTGGTTTTATGGAAATCTCTTACTGCTTTATTTTTTTGTCTGAGGTGTGGATACCCTCTGCACCTAGCCTATGGCCAAGAAATTGAATTTCTTTAACCTTTCCCGTCTGAGAGACATGTTTACATGTCATCCCGGGGCCATCAGGGGGGCACACATACATGATTTAGTAATTCACACCCTCGTTTGAATATTCAGCTGGTTATTTCCACCACACCAGCCACTGGCAACTTTCTGGCATATCCCAGTCATGCTCCAGTTGCCTGCCTACCTCCATCATGGATAGACCTACACAAAAAGTTTTTCCTTTGTCTGGACACTCGGGTGAGTTCCCGCGACCACTGACTTCAACACCAATGAAGTCAAAAGGCCCTAAAAGGAAAGGCCTTAGTGGCAGTGTGATAGGAAGGGAGATGGCTCTGCCATTATCATCAACAGTGAGTGGAGAAAGTGACTTCTCCTCTGAGGAAAGTGACATCGCCATGCTGAGTGTGGAAATGTGCGCATGAGAGGAGGAGAGTGACCATGAGTTCTCCACTGTGTGGCGACATTTTCCCTCTGCACGATCATCAGCCTATTCCGATAATGAAGAAGGGTCAGATGTTTTTGATGATCCTGCAGAGGGAGATATTCCCGCAGTGGAAAAGGTGGTAGGGGAGATAGAGAGTGAAGAAAGGGAGGAGGTGGAGGATGGCATGAGGAGGAAATGCCGCAGGCTGAACCGTGCACCAGAGCGGCCTACCATGGAAATTTCCACCCATCCTCCATCAACACTAGCCTCTCCCACACAGCCTGCACCTGTAACATCACCACGTGCCTCACCACACTGGCCTGCCTCACTATATGCCTCGCCATGCAGGCCTACCTCACCACAGGGCTCACCACTCCAGCCTGCATCACCATGTGGCTTGCCACACTGGCTTGCCTCACAACATGCCTCACCACGTCGGCCTGCCTTACTACGTGGCTTTCCATACTTGCCTGCCTCACTATGTGACTAACCACGCCGACCTGTCTCACTACGTGCCTCACCACACTGGCCTGCCTCACTATGTACCTCACCACACTGGCCTGCTTCACCACGTGCCTTATCACCACAGCCAAGTACATCAGGCTATGTTTGTGCAGGTGCATGCAGGCAGGCACTTGCCCGCCGATGCCTTTCACCATCACAATCACCACCACAACCACCATGACCAGCATCATCACCATCACCTGCCTCATCTAGTGGTGAGTTGACGGATTCATCACCACGCCATCATGCTAGAGGCCGTGGCAGGGCATGGGGCAGACCATATGCACAGCAAATGCAGGAACCATGGGTGGGTAGGTTGGAAACTTTTGCCTGGGAGGAAGGGATGAGGTTTCAGCCCAAGGTACCTGTGTTTGATGACACAAACGCAGGTGTATGGCCAGAATTCCCCAGTAATCAGACTTCTTCTGTAGTGGAATTCTTCCTTGCTTTTTCACAACAGCAGTGATAGACTTCATTGTGAAAGAAGTGAATACATTCAGGGAATTCTGCTGCAACTGGGCTGAAACCTCGTACCTGAGAAAGAGTGCAAAGATGAAAGAATGGATCTGTGGCGAATGTGAGCGAGATGTATGTTTGGCTTGCACTGACTGTGTTGATGCCTCATGTAAGAAAGCGCAATATACATAATTATTGGCAACGTGGATGATAATGCAGCTATCTCCATATATTGTAAGTATATGCCACTGGATCAGTACCTTGACATCCTCAGGTACCTGCATTTCTCCAACAATATGGGCCCACATCTGAATGATAGGCTGTGGAAGATTTGCTTGATTCTGGAAATGATGATGGAAAAATTTTTATCCTTTTCAGGCCGTTCCAGAAGGCTGTTATCGATGTGTCGCTTGTTCTGTTCAGGGGACGTCTTGCTTTCATTCAGTACATTCCCTCAAAGAGACATCGTTTCAGAATAAAGTTCTTTGTTTTGTGTGATTGTTAGACTGGGTAGCTGTTAGATTTTATTATGTATACAGCCAGTGATGTGATGTTGTTGGAGGACGATCCCCATGGCTTCTCTGGCTCAGTTGTCAAAAAGCTAATGGGCAGGTACTTCGGTGGCAACCATATCCTGTTCACCGATAATTATTACATGGCACCAAGTCTTGCAAAGTACCTGCAAGAACACAGAACTGGATCGTGTGGCACTGTCCATGCAAAGTGGATGCATTGGCCACCCTTTCCCAAGGGCATCGTGAAAAGGGACAGGTAAACTCATTGCAATTCACTGCCATGACAAGAGAAAGGTAAATGTCCTCTCCATGGTCCATAAAGGTAAGTTGATTAAAACAGGCAAGGCCGATAGGAGAACGAGGTAGCCAGGCTTCCAAGCCTGTTGCCGTTATCGACTATAAAGTGAAGATGCTACTTGTCGATAAGTCTGATATACAGATCGCCACCATCAATTGTCTGAGGAAGTGCTGTAAGTGGTATAAGAAGGCATTCCTATATGTACTGAACATCTGTGTACTGAATGCCTTCATTCTGTACAGGGAAGTTACACAGACCAGCACATCCCTGAAACAGTTTGAGAAAAATGTAATTTTCGGCCTTCTGGAGAGCTTTGGCCAAGTAATGCCTTCTGTGAAACGGAGGCACAGTGTGCAGCAACTGCTTGACAGACTGCAGTGCAGTTCATTACATGGAATTACTGCCTCCAACACCTGCAGGCAAAGAAGCCTCCTGGCATTGCTGTGTTTGCGCCAATTCATCGCGCTGACACAGCAATGCCATATGACAAGGTGTGCTGAATGTGAGGTGGCACTGTACAGTACACTAACTGTTTCTTCAATTTTCACTCAAAGACCGACTGGTAGAAGTTTGGGTTGTATGCATAAGTTAGTTTTGTACATATCGGTAGGTTGTTTTCTGTGTAATTTGAAAGCATACTTTTACTGTGTATATTTATGTGAATAATGGAAGGAGAATGTTTGTTTCATAATATTGTCATTGCCTTATTTAATTTTGAAAATATTTGTTTTTACATATTCGTTATGATGAAAAAGTACAAATCACAGGAAAGAAAAAGTCATAGTGTAAGTATTTCCGATTATGGACAGCATGTAACTGCCAGTACTTTGTTCACAATATTTTTTATTATTTTTTTGTAGAAGTACTTGAAGTGGTAGTAGTAGTGGTAGTATGTGTAGTAGGTGTGGTAGTAAGAGTACTAGCTGTAGTTGTGGTAGTTGTAGTAACAGTAGTAGTTGTAGTGGTGGTAGTTGTAATATTAGTGGTAGGTGCAATAAGGGTAGTTATTGTAGTAGCAGTAGTAATAATAGTGTTATCTGTACGTGTTGTAATACCCAAACTTTTAGTCGCACAGCGGTGCTGGAATCGAGCAACAGTGCAAGCCAAACATACATCTGTGTGTGTGTGTGTGTGTGTGTGTGTGTGTGTGTGTGTGTGTGTGCATCTGTCTGTCTGCCTGTCTGTAAGGTGGGGTGGTGGTGGTGAGGCTAGCAGGCAGCCTGCCTCAAAGTCGTTGCTATGGTTACTGGCTTCCCAGCACCACGTACGACTGATTGTCGAAATTTTTTTAACTTTAATCTGCCGGGTCCCATTGATGTATATATACATCCATATATTTTGTCACTGTCAGTCCCATTGATGTATATAAACGCACAGCAATTGCAAGGTTCCTAATTTGCACAATTTTCAATTTTCGCACATGATTTTTGGTATTGCGTATACATGGGACACCTTCCCTACAAGATGCCAGGCAGGGACAATGCCTTACCCCGCATGACCTCCCCCCACCGGCTTGCCAGTGTCTCGTCATTTAACCTGTTACCAGTGACCTGTCCAGTTATGACGTGTCATTCCAAAGTAAGAAATTCAGGGCCAGAGTGATTCCCCAATCGATGACAATGTGGAGGACAAAGTTTACGTAGCATTAGAGGAAGAAACAGTCAGAAATGATGATCAGGTAATGTCACCAAAAAGGTCAGGTATGTTGATTTGTTTTTTGAGTGTATCAATGATTATATTGCCTATATTTATTTGTGAAAACCAAGATACTCTCTTGCTACATATCAATTCTTACCATATTAATCAATACCGTTTTTGTGTGGTGTGGAATAGTTAACCTCCGATAGAACTAATTTTATTTGTAGCCAGCCTGATAGAAAACCCAGTAAGGTAAGGGTACTGCTCTCTGTATCGAGTATTTTAAACCTTAGGTGAGCGATTTCTCTATGAACTTTCGATGTTTCTCACCAAAATTGAGGTCTGAGCCAAAATTTTTTTTCAAAAATTGGTCGGGATTGGGGGGAGTCAGTGGTGGAAAATCGGTTGTGACGGGGCAGGTTAAATAGTGTTTGTGGTGGATTTTGGTCTTTTGGAAGTGTTATCGAATTGTTATTATTACGGAGGGCTAGTGTAAGCCTTAGTTGTGTCACCGATCCTCTGCTACGCATTCGGACACCAACAAAAAAACAAAAATTGCACTCATTCCCCACTCACTCACTCTCCCTACACGCACTTCACGGACCATCTGATGCACTCAGCTTGAAGTCAAAGGATTGATGAGTATTATGACACCTTGTTTGTTACATTTGGTTAAGTATTAACTGAGATATGAAGGTTTGAGAATAGACAATTTTCATTATTTCTCTTGGGAATACCCGGCTGTGGGTAGGGTTGGCGGAAACATATGCTGGACGGGATGGGTTAAAGCAAAAATTACATTTATACTGCTTAATTTTTAAACCAGCATTGACTAACATGTTTAGGAGTTATCAGTTTCTGTAAATGCTCTTCTATTGTTTTTGTCGCAATTATAGTGTCATCCAGATAAAGAAAAATGCTATCACCTAGCATTCCTGATAACACACTAGTCATTAATCGTTGGAAGGTGCTTGAGCCATGCAAAGCCCGATTGGCATTTTGCAGAACTGAAAATGACCACTATCTGTCGAAAATACCATAAACTTCATGCTTCTCATGTAACTTCTCATGTAGCCACTGAGCAAATCAATTGCTGAATATTCATGGGTTTTCTGGTCCAGTATTTTGTAAGATGTCACTTAACAGTGGCACTGGGAAAACGATCAGGAATCGTTTGCTGATTCAGTTAGTGAGAATGAATGATTGCCCACATTTCATCGTTTTTGTTACGTACAAAAGAAAAGTGGTGCATTCCACTGGGACACTGAAGGTTCATTGCATACCCAAACTTAGCACTGCATCCATATATTGTTTAGCTAAGGCACGCTAAGCGGGGGTGTGCAACTCTACATTCTACAAAATGGCAACGTTTAGATGTGGGTTGTGTGTCAGTTTTATGTTAATTTTGTGCAGTAATAAATTCATACAACCTAATTTTTTCACCAGGTAATAGCGACTGTCTGTCGTTCTTGTAGTAATACCAGAACGCGTCATTCCCTACATTAATGTTCTAAGCACCAACGATGGCTGGGCGTTGTCCAGATGTTTTTGTGCTCGAGGGACCAACGATGGCTAACAAACGTTCAAGGAAATGTAGTCTGGATATTTTCGTTACATGGGCCTCCTACATTTTTTTTTTTTTTCTTTTTTTAATAACAGAACAGAGGAAGGAAAAACAATTAAACAAATAAAAAAACGAATCCATACACCAGATTACTGTTGTCCTCTCTTCATTAAAGTACCTGTAACAGTTAGGACTTGAACAGCTCTACGTTGAAGATTTGAGGAAACAAGTCTGGGGAAGCAAGTTCCAAGAGAGATGCAGTTCGGGGAATGAAAAAATTCTAATAGGCTTGGAGAGGTTCTGCAATATGGCTGAAGTGACATTCCAGTCAATGAGTGCTAGCCAGATGCCCGTGTAGCACGAAGGGAAGGGCATGGAGAGGGTAAAGGCAACAAGGGACACAGAAGCTTCGTCTGAGCATTTGCAATGAAAATATCTGTAAAATAATGCAAGGGAGGCAACGATATTCTTTCTCACTTGTAGGGGAAGTAATTTATTAGTAACAGCAGGATTATTAATTAATTCTAACAGCTTTGTTCTGAATTTTGTCTTAGTTGTTTTAATGCAACCTCTCCCTATCCATTCCACAAGGATGAGGCAGTATTCAAGCAGAGAGTGGGACATGACTCTTATAAATTATATCTAACTGCTCATCAGTGAAGAAGTTACGGACTCTGTACAATATCTCCAAGTTTCCTTTGAGGCGGTTTTAACAAATGGATCTGACATGAGAGGTCGAGCTGAGGGCATTGTTAAGTGAGACACTGGAGGAATTTCAATACTTTTGGAGATGGGAAATATATGTACCATCGAAGGTAATACACAGAATCTGGCAATACTTGTCTATTAGTAAATTGTATATATTTAGTTTTACTAGCATAAATGTGAGATATGGTAGTTTTGTCCCCATTCACTGATTGTAGATAAGTCTTGATTTATGGAGATGGCTGTACTAAGTTGAGAGTTAGGGAGATATCAGACTTTGTAAATGGGTGTCTGGAGTGTGAGAATGAAGTATGAAGTGTTGAGTCATTTGCATATGAATGATGGGGATTGTAAGTGATAGATAAGAGATCATTAATATGAACCAGGAACAGGGTTGGCGAAAGAACTGGATCTCTACGTGGCATCCCCAGGGTTAATTCGAGTGGAAATTGGAACATACATCATCTACTTCTTTACTCTTATTTTTCTGTCGCTGAGATATGAGGGAAATCAAAGGGACAAAAGACTTTAGTCCATAGCAAGGGAGTTTAAACAACAAGGAACGGTGCCATAATTTGGTCGAAAGGTTTAGAAATATCAAGGGCTACAGCATGAGTTTCTACGATGTAGGCCGATTGACTGATGGATGGTATGAGTCAAGAGATTGAATATATCAGTGGTGGATCTTTCTTTTTAAGGCGAAAACCATATTGTTTATCACTAATTAAGTTGTTGGATGCAAAGATGGCTTAACTATGTGCATATTACTTAAAGTTTCAAATACCTTACCAAGAGAAAAAGTGACAGCTTATTGGTCTGTTATCAGAGGGGTCAGAGGAGCCTCCTTTCCTTGGAATTGGGTGGATATTGGCGTTCTTTCCATGAATTAGGAATGAAGAAGAACGTATGCATAGTCTGAATAATTTTAGCAAGAACACAGGCAAGTTCTGGGGAACACTTTTTCAAAACAATTGGCGGAATCTCCATCTGGGCCTGAGGTTTGTTGGTAGGTAAATTTTGTCTATGAGTTGGGAATTTATGCATCTTGTCTGTATTTTAAGTGGAACATTTTCGGGAGAGTCAAGTTCTAGTACTGGGACGTTCTGGCTGGCTTCCTCTATGGTAGAATTTCTGGCAAATGTACTGGCAAAGATATCTGCTTTCCCACGCGAAAGTCATTTGTAATGTTGCCATCTAAAGATTTTAGTGAGGGAATGGATGATGACTTGTTAAAGTTATTACTGAGAGAATTGAGAGTTGGACCAGAATATTCTATTGTCATTAGGGTGGTTATGTACTTTTGATGCTTGATTTTGAAGTAAAGTTTGATTTTTCCGAGATTTATTGGCGCACAGGTTTTGCATGTGGTTTCTAGCATTTTTAAAATTGAGAGAGTGATTCAGATGTTTTTTATCTTAAGCTAAGAGTTATATGCTAATAACTTTTGGGCTGTTACTCTGGCACAGTTGCTATCAAACCATTTTGGAGAGTTCGACCTTTTAGTGAACTGGTTGACTTGGTATGAATAAATCTATACCAGTCAGTATTAAGTCACTAATGTGTGGACTCGGGTAGAACTGACATCACTAGAGAAGAAAGATCGCTGCCATGGAATGGCAGCAAGATAATTTCTAAATCTATCCCCCAGTTTGCCCTATCAAAGTGCCATCGGGTCACCCTGACTGGTTCAGAAAAGAGGAGGTTTGGGGGGCTAACTAATGAGGCTTTGATGAGAGTGTACAGAGGATTCAAGTGGAGACAATACCTCTATCCTGTATTGGATCTGGATTATTTGTCAGGAATAGATCCAAGAGATGGGCATTATGGTCAGGATAATAAGGTATTCTGGCTGGTTGCTTTACTAGCTGGGTAGAGATTGAAACGATTCTGTAAACAGCTCGTACTCTAGATCCAACATCGTCAGTCCTGGTATCGCAACAACCATTCAACATCATGTATGTTAAAATCACCCAGAATGGTAATTTCGGTGCTAAGGGAAAGGTTAAGGTTACTCAACTGTGTGGATATGGAATAAAATACACCGTTCTGCAGAAGCATTGGGGGAGTGGATTGACTACACAGATATATTTGGTAATATTTTGACAATTTAGTATATACAATGATTAATCAAAACTGGATGAAGTAAAGTTTAAAATGGTGTCAACTGCATACCGAGATTTGATATAACAACAGGTGCCGTAATTTGTCACGGAAGCTTCAGAAGAGGTGGTAACCAGAAAACAAAATGGGGATATTTCAGTATAGAGTGAAATTTGTGGTCTCAGTGAGGAATAGGGCCAGAGGGGATATGGACTGTAGGGGAAAATGAATTAATTTGAAATTGGTACTAAGACTACGAATGTTGGTGGGAAGAATAATGTAGCACTTTCTACTTCTCTGCTGACAAGCATGACCTGAAATTGCACTAATCGCTGCAGGCACAGTTGCTTGATGGCGACCGGGAGGACCCTGTGCTGCCAGCCCCATTCCTGCTGGTGGTGGCAGTCCGAGGCACCACCTCATTAGAAAGTAATACTGCAGTGGCCATTGCTAAAGAGAGTGGATGTTCCTATGTGCATGTAATGCAGTGTAGACAGTCGTGAAGGTAGGTGGGAGCTGTTAAGAGAGCATGCTGGGCTCATTCTCTGTGTAAATGGAAGCTAACTGAAAAATGTTCAGCAAAGGGAGATGGTCAGGATCAAGTTTTTTGAGGTTGGGTGGAAACGGGAGGTCCAGCTTTCCCTATCACCAGCTTGGCATCCATCTCTGAGTACTAGTCTCCTGTCTGGACTGGTGCCACAGTCTACATCTCATAAATATTCATGGTGGGGCTCTCAGGATGGTTTGTCACATTAATCAGTAATTGACAGCTAATGGTGACACCCATATTTCAGTGACTTTATAGACAGTGAATGGCACGTAGTGTGGGTGTGGAGCGTTCATGTCAAGCCACCCCTTGCTTACCTCCCTCCCTGCCTACCTGCCTACCTGTCTGCCACTATAATTATTTACCCACCTGCCGACCTACTTACTGCCTCCCTGCGCTCCTAGCTACCTACTTGCCGCTCTCCTCCACCACCGAATGAGTT